>NW_024880329.1:0-25000 GCF_900700415.2 Clupea harengus
AAGTCCCAAAGTAAAGTAAAAACGAGCACTGTGTTAAAATAATATAACGTGACCTTTCCTTTGGGGAGTTAATGTAAGAGCTGGAGTCTGGTACGTGATTTCGTATTGACATATATACTTTTTTTTTTTTTTTAAACACGACAAAAAGAAATCTGCACAATTGAGCACTTGTGTGAAATGTACCGGACTGCTACACAGGACGCCTAATGCAATGGAGAGAAGAGTGTGAGGTTTTTCATGGCCAAGGCATTTAGGCACAATGCCCCAGCTTCACAAGAGACACCAGCGACGGCCTCATTTATCCACCTCTGTGGTGTTGAAATACTATTACGGCCTACAAGTGTGATGTTACAGGTTCACGTTATCCGCTTCCCTTTTGGGCACAGTGAAATGATTGGACTGATTAAGCAGCTTACAGCAGTTGCACAATCTGATATGCACACACACATACGACACACCTGCACAAAGAAAGACAAACACAGAATCACCACAGTCTACAGTTTTGCAACAGCGTAGAGGGCAATGGACACACATCATTTTGGAGTAGGGGAGTAGTCCTCTCTCTATCAGAAAGCAGAAGTGTTCACAGTGTCTGTCCAGACAGATGGCGAGACTCTATTTTACTTCTTTTTTTTTTATATAACTGAGAGGAAGAAGAAACTGCTTTGATTGGAGGCACTGATAGGGTCTTTTGGCTCTACGCAGGTCATTAATATAGTAAATTCCGCTGAGCCTGTGACATAATAACAGTCAATGCAATACATGTAAGGGTGGGGTGTGCACACACACAGTAGCTTAAGTAAAATCATATTAACAATAATATTAATAAGAAAACATACCTTAGAAAAATTAGGGAAAAAAGATGTAATAAAATAAAACAGTAAATGTGACATCGTGGATGCTTTTTCTCTCTTTTTTTTTTTTTTACAGAAACTCAAGTTAAAGTGGTGTACAGCATAGCGTAAAGTCAGGAAAGGAAGGAGTTTAAGGCAACACTGGTAACGCACCGCGACTTGGGTGCCAACAGGAGCGAGATATCTGGTATGCATACTGTGGGGGGAGGGAGGGAGTGAGTGAGTGAGTGAGTGAGTGATAGGGATGCTTCACTTGTCCTGCATTTTCTCCAGGATGGGCACAATCATGTCGAACTTGGGTCTCTTGGCCGGGTCTTCATTCATGCAGATTTTCATGAGCTTGCAGATGTGGGGTGAGATGCCGGGAGGGATGGTGGGGCGAAGTCCTTCCAGGGCCACCTGAAGCAAACAAAGAAAGACAACATTCCCATTTCCAATACCTAAAAGCGGATGTCAAATATCAATAAAGCTTTCGCTCATGTGAATCTTTCAGATCCTCTTTGTTGTATTTATAGCAGCTGATGAATTTGTATTGCAGATTGTGTCAGTTAGCTAGTCTCTTGTCCTAGTCCTGTGTTGCAATTGCACCAAGAGAATGTATGCAAAATTTTACAGTAAAATGTAATGACTAAAGTCTCTTCTGGGGGTAAAGACACACAATACAATAACAATTTGGCTACTTTAAATGACCAACCTTCATGCCAATCTCCATATTTGAGAGGTCAGCAAAGGGAACCTCTCTGGTTACCAGCTCCCACAGAAGTATGGCGAAGCTCCACATGTCTGCAGAGCGTCGGTTGATCTCCTCTGGTTTCTTCTGCAAGGCTGTGAGAGGGAGAGAGAGAGACAGAGAAAGCTATACAGCTGGCCTACACAACACAAGACTGATGCAGACTAGATGCACATCCAGAAAAGGTCATTGATTTTGAAACATGCTTGACCATGTGAAAGTCTTCACGGTGAGCATATACACTTATAAATAAATGTATGGATAACTGCGCATTATGGCAAATGCCAAATGGTCTGAAAAGGGAAGTGACTTCAACAGCACTCAACTTTGAGAAATGCACATGTATCGATGTATCGCCCAAGTCTGTACTTGGTTACTAAGCATATTGTGGACAAAGAGCATTATCTCAAGATACAGTACATCAATACATGTTCTATCCATGCTACTGACTGCAGTAAATGTCCCCAAAACATAATTAAAAGAATAGAGAAGTGGGCTGTGCTGAGACAATTAGTGATCTGACTAAAATGCCAAGACAGAGTGATGTACCCTCAGGAGCCATCCAAGCTGGAGAGTACATCCTCCCTGGGCACTGGAAGGAGAACTTCACATCTGCCATACTGATCCTAGCAGTCATGTCCTCATCAATCTGGAAGTCATGACAGAGAAAAGCACAGAGTTAGGCACAAACAGACAATAGAGCTCCAAAAAGGAAGCTAGTCAGTGAAGAAAGAATGTGTGCGATTTTCTGTCGGGGAGCTTGAGGTCCCTTTGTAGCACCACAGGAACATAAATCTGAGGGAATAAAAACATTTCATTGGCATGCAAGTAAAAGAGAAGGTCAGTGGGACCCACGAAGGAAGAGGATTTTTCATTTCATGTGGGGCAGAGATTTGGTGGTAAATATTTATAGTGGGCTCACCATGACGCTCCTGCTGTTTAGATAGTGGCGGGGAATCATTGGCTCCAGTGTGTGCAGGAAAGCCATGCCACAGGCAATGTCCAAGGCAAACTTCACCGCCTGAGTCTGGTCCACCACAAAGTCTGTTAGGGAGGAAAAGACAGATCCAGTCTAATTATTCTACATCACTGCGCTGGATTGGATAATCAATGCATGCATCCTGCTGTGAGCTACACCAGATTATGCATATGGTCATCATAAATCCAACAAGTCTTTGCAAACACTTTGCCTGCATCACACAGTGAAAGACATTTGCCACATTTCTTGGCCACTTTGTATGTACACTGCTCACTCAAAATGATTCCATATGGCAAAAGTATGCATTTCAGACAAACTCTGCATATGGACGTGCCTCTACACTGACACCTGTGCACTTACAAAAAGCTACAATATAGAGGTGACCGACGCAGTACTCACTTGTGCCCTCATGAAGTACATTATAGAGAGAACCATATGGCATCCAATGTGTGATGATGACAGGGTGGGGGGCAGGGGGTGACTGACATGCCCCAAGAACAGGAAGGACATTCGGGTGGGAAAATATCCTGAGATGGATGCCGGGACAAGGAGGACGGGGGAGGACAGGACAGACACAGACACATCACTAGGATGAGAATTAAAAGGTACATACACATAGATGTGGGCAACAGCGGCAAATCATCATAATACTTCAGGCAGTATCACGATGTACATTCATTTCCATGGCAATAAAAACAGAATCACAAACCGGCATGACTAAAAAACAAAACACAGAGGTGTGTCTTTGCAGATGAGCAGTGCTCAGTGTTCAGAAGTAAATTGTAATGATCAGATCAGGCAAAGGATTACTACATAAAGCTTCTGCTCAACAGCTTAAAGCCAGAGACACACCAAATCAACATCAAAGAACTAGTGGCGATAAAGGCCGACTGTGTCTGGCCTGTCTAGGACAGAAAGTCTACAGCAAACTAGCATGTATGTTCTGCGCCTGCGTGAGAGGAAATAACTTGCTATACCAAACCATAAACGAAGCAGCGCTTGCTCATAATTTTCACATCACTCTCGCTTACCAGTGATGGTTTCGTAATATAGCTACTTCTAATCGAGAATACGTCAGATAAGAAGTTGCAAATGGCACCTGCGTTGTCAGCCTTTGGGATTTTGGGAAGAGAAGATGAGGCAGAGGTGAAAAAGAAGGAGAAAGTGCACTAAATGGGTGCAATCATGGATGGGCCGACTACAGCGACAGTCTCAAGGGGCTTTCCTGAACCGGTGTCGAGAGCTGGCAATAAATGAAACCTTTGATTTAATCAGAGTGACCTCTCTCACCGACAGGGTCCGCCGCCATCTTTCCTTCTACATTCCGAGTGCAGATGTGGAAAAATATTTCTGGCTAGTGCCTCCTAATACAAACTTAAATGCTTAAAATGTGTTTGCCATGCAATGGGGGGTTCTGGTCTCTTGGAAACTGCCCATTACTATCACTCAGACTAATACCACATCTGACAAATCCAAAGCAGTTCAATATAGGAAACATTTTCCCTCAAAAACCGCTGTTCAGCTGCGTCTGGACACATCTGTTCAGAGTCCAGGTAAAACTCTAAGCAGTTTTTAAGTTTCTAAAGACATCCGATGCAAACTCAACTCCACCTGCCACGGGGTTACTGCTTGGGTAACCTGGACAAGAACAACGTTTTGAAATCCAACTAACTGCTATGCCACTTATTCTGAATATTTTAATCATTTTAAGCAAAAACACAGGTGGAGAATCTTTCTTCGTATTCTATTCAAGTATTCAGGTTATATAGTCACATGGCACCTTTTCCATTTCTTTTCAACTTTCCCTTACGGTACTTGTTGACTATCGGTCTCGTGCCGGTATTTAGCCTTAGATGGAGTTTACCACCCGCTACAGATGTATTGTAGGGATCCGTGGTCAAAATATTTTTGGGCGAATAACTCAAACTAAAAGGACACAGTGTTACAGATTACACACAATAACAGAAAATTGATGTGCTACTCTCTGGGGAGACAACATTTGACATACCTTAGCTTGGGATGTTCCTCATTGAAATCTCTGCTCTTTCTGGTCGTCCAGTCACGAATCTTCAGAAGCTTCACCACAACCTCAGTGCCCTGCCAACGCCCTTGCCACAGCTAGAGAGAAAAAGGAGCGATTAGAACTACATTAGTCATTAGAACTAGCACAGCCACAACTACAGGTGACAATCCTGTAAGACAAGGTAGAACTATCCAGACCATCTCTGAAGCGGGTAGACAGACAGCTCCAAGTCAATGGGGAATGTGATTCTTTTTTTTTTTGCCTCAAATCAAAAGTGTGATATACAAAACATATGTAGCAAGGTCTGTATTGACAGAGGATCAATATTACATGTAGTGGATGCTTAAATATACATCATTTATATTATATATTTAATGGTTACAATACGACCAATACATGTGAAGGTTTCATACCTCTCCAGAGTGGTTATCATTAATTTTTAATAGGAGGGACAGCTGTTTGAAGTCAATGCCTGCATGTTTGTTCAGTGTGCCGTTACCTAAAAATGCAAAAAAAACACACACACAAAGTCAAACATATCCTAGGCATGTGTTTTCTGAAAATGTGTTTAATGAATTCAATCTTTCCTTTGATTTACCGTTCCCATTTTTTTTATTTAGGACCACATATCAGAGATTTATAGAGTGAGTGCTCTGCATGACTGCACAGATTTCAGTGCATTGGCAGAGATTGATCTGCTAGCCCGAGCGGAGAGTAATTACTGAACATGACTCACGGGGCCGTGTTCGAGTGGTGCCTTTCCAGAAAGTGTCTTTGAAAGGAACTTTAGTCAAGTTCTGCCCAAGCTTCTCTGCTCGCTCTGCAAGAGGAGGAAAAATCACTTAATAAAACGTCAAACCATGCCACCACAGGAACATATTTGGGCAGCAACGATACACATTTCTAGTGCAATGAACAAATTGAAATATCCAGAAGCTGATGACACATGTTGAGAGAAGAAACATCTGTTTTCTATCTACTCCTATCAGTCTGTCTATGCAGCACGAGGAATACCTTTCAAGAGGTCACGCAGGTGTGGTTTAGCCTTGTCCAGTGGGGTTTCTCCGTATTTGTTGCAGATGCTCACCTGGGCGCCATTAGTTACCAGGTCCTGAGGGGGGAGAAGCACCATAAAAGGAAATGTCTACGTTATCCTTCAGAGGCAGGCGTTGTGTGTGCACTGCAGCAGGACCATATGTGTTGCATCACTCAGCGGGCTGCAGGGTCTGACCACCAGGGGGAGCACTCACCTCGGCCACCAGGTCCTGTCCCCAGAAGCAGGCGTAGTGCAGCGGTGTGTTGCCGTGCTCGTTGGCCGCGTTGGTGTCCCCTTTGCACTGGATCAACTGGAGGACAAGATCACAGCAAAGCAAAGCTTACACATGACACAGGATTAGGGAGGAGACACGCACGTGAATCAACATGCTCACTGCTTAAAAGGTGATACCATCTCCTGCGTGTTTGTAATTGCACTAGCAACTATTTCGACTACTTTTCGTCTTTCTATGCGCAGTACTGGCAGAAGTTGAGGTGACTGAGCATTTGCTGCATCTTTAGTTTCATATGTACAAACCCCTCACACACCTTTCACCCCGTCTACAAGCGGGATGAAAAGGTGTGGCATTGGTTTCAGTGTACACATACGTGTTTATTCTTTTCTTCCTCTTTCTCTCTCCAGCTTTGTATTTGGTGGCGTCACTCAGAAGCTGTGGTCTCTACCCACACACACTAAACATTTAAATTCACGCATCAGCAGTTCCATAATTTACCGCTTCAGACTTTCTTAATATTACATAAGAGCAGCAGGTTAGGCCTGACTCTGAGCCAGCCTGCTGAAAGCACACACTGTACACCTTCAGCAGGCCTCTGAGTCTCTCCTGTAGCATTCCAAAACTATTATAACATGTCTAATATAAATGCAGCAGCCACAATGGCCCTCGGCAGCTCAAATCCAATGATTCACCCTGGCTACGCGTTCACGTCCCAGAGCCGCGCGTGTGTCTGGGATTTAGCTTAGTCTCCGTTTGGATGACTGTCCGTCTTCACAATGGGTAAAAAACCCAAAGCGCTAAGCGAGAAATTCAGCTCTCACACTATAGCAGAGAGCAACACAAAAGCTTCCTGGGGCATTTGGATGTTTTCATCCAATAAAACTGGTTACCAGCACTGTTCAGTACTGGGTTAGAGTGGACTTAGAAGTAGGGATGTCACGAGAACCGATACTTACGGTACCTTTCGGTACTAAAATAACAAAACACCGACGATGCCCATTTTTTGGAAGTACCGTAAGCGCCGATACCAGCTGTTTTTCACATGCAGATGTCATTTACTATTGTAAACGATGAAACCAGTGGAGGCGGCCAGGTGCGCAGTGTTGGCAGACTGGAAATGGCGTATCTTATCAAAGGCTCAGTTTGGAGGATAATTATCATATCTGGCAACACTGGGAAGGCGGTTGACCAATGACAGTCCTCTCTACAGTCAGAGCTTGCGCAAAAAGGTGGAATGTAAGCGAGATACCCTTTCCAAAACTACGTAATAACTAGTTTGTGAAAGACCCAGAGAAACACAAATATCCGACGAGGCAAAATCCCGGACGCTTTTGGAATCCCTGCCGGACGCATTTTTTGTCCGGGTAAAAGAGGACGTCTGGTCATCCTACCAAACAATGCTACCGTGTTCTTCAGACCAAAGGAGGTAATACTTCCAATTTAGCAAAGCACCTGAAAGACCGTCATCCGGATTTGTTTAAAGAATTCAAGGAGAGTTTTGATTCATATTAACAACATCCAAAGAATGCACTTTTTCAGTTTTTTTAATCTGTCATACTGAAATACACGTTACATGATGTTTAAGATGGTGGGCACGTGTGTTAAGCCATTGTATGTTATGTACGTAGTTTAGGTTAGCTATGCTGTAGTTTTAACGTTAGCCTATAGCCTACCTTGGTTAGAAGGAGAGAGAGAGAAAGATAGCATGTATCTTGCAAGTATCATGACAAAACTAGCGAAATTCACTGAATGTCCTAGTTTAATATAGTTACAACTGAATATGCAATTGGTTTGAAAAAACACGATTATCCAATGTATTTATTGTTTTCGATGCCATAGACTCAATGTAGCCTAAAAGACGATTTGCGAGTGACAGCTGGAATTTCGCCACGACCACAGTGAACATTGATTTATTTTGTATTTAATACGTCCTTTAAGAAGCTTTAGTCTTTAGGGGTGTGAAATGCTGTGAAAATGTTTTTGCCCAAACTCATGTTCATCTTGTTAGCTGAATGGCTGCACTGTTATATCAACTGTTTTGTTTTGCACTGTTGTTGTTTTTGCACAGTACCTTTTGAAAAGATGCCTGGAAGTCTGGAATGTGTCTGGGGACACTAGTTGTTGCACTATGACCATAAATTGCACTTTATTATGTTGTGATATGCTCTATTGCACATGTTTTGTATGTCTTATGACATTTTGCTATCAAATATTTTAGTAAAGAAGTTCATGTTTCAAGTTCAAGTACATGGAAAATCCTTTTTTTTTTTTTACCGTGGTATCGAAATTGGCATCGAGAATCGTGTTATTTTACTGGTATTGGTACCGACTACTGAATTTTTGGTATCGTGACACCCCTACTTAGAAGGCACCAATCACAGAACATTTGATATTTCTCTTTTTTACAAAACACCACACAAACATTAAAAGTGGATTTCAGGAAAGTGAATAAACCTTATTCATGCTTGCAATGCTTTTCCTTTACATGAATGATTGGGACCACATTTGTACTTTTCCTGAGCGCAAGTCAGGATTCTGTCTAGTCTGAGAAGTCACACGCATTCCCTGAGAACTGAAAAGCCTCTGTAACCAATCTGTCCAGATGCTACTGTGACATCCAGTTTGCACACAATGTCTCAACTGTCCTGAAAATTAGCTGATTTTGTCTGCTTAAAGTCGGTACATTTATTTGACAATTTTTTTTCAACAATTTAACCTTGAAGTTTTGCCTTCCTTTTTGCAAAAGAAAAAAACACATTCTAATACAAACCATCTGACAGGTACAATATATAGTTTGTGTGTTTGCCATATGTACATACAGATGTACTGTAGTGTAATATTCCATTCAACACACCCTGTTCATTCCCATGCATCCTGTTGTTTGCATAAGGCCTTGCACTGATTCTATTTACATTTTACAGACCCCAAAATATACAGAATACACAGAAAAGCTGAAAACAATGAATCAACATGTCAAGTGTCCAGATCTTTCCAGGGTTCCTTCAGAGTTATGGAGGGAATTTATGGATCTTGGGCACCTTTTATAATGAGTATTATTGGCTGTTTTGAGTTCACAACTAGCTGGCGAGTTGGACCCATGACTGGGTGTCGGGTAGATGACAAGACCTCACCTTGCCCACAATATCTCGGTGGCCGTGGCTGGAGGCCAGGTGCAGAGGTGTGTCATCTCCGCGGTTCATGACGTTGATGCGGGCACCACGCATGATAAGCATGTCCACCACATTGGAGCGGCCCTCGCGGCACGCCCAGTGAAGGGGGCTGAAGCCGTGGTCATCCCTGGAGACACAGAAGAAAACCAGAACATCCACATTAGCAACCACTCTGGGATAGCATATATGACATTTATTCAACACCGAGACTGTGTGTTAACAGTGAGTATATAAAACAGTCAATCTTCTGTTCGCACTGAAGCAAGCCTGTGGAAATGACACACTGATTACCACTGCATGACTCACAGAAGCAGCAGAAAGCCTGAGATGATTAACTTATACACTTACTTTAGAATACTTTAAAAACTAAATTGGACCTATTCTGATTCTGTTCATTTATTTTACACATAAGCTATTCAGCCCACAAAATACCCGAAGGCGACAATGATGACAACAGATGTCCTCTACTACAATCAACCATATCCTCCAAACAATGGTCACACATGACACCCTTAAAAAAAGCTAACCAGCTGACTAAAGACAAAGGCAAGGAGGGCAGGTCCAAAAGAAGTGCAAATAGTAGAGAGAGAGCGAGAGAGAGGGGGGGGAAAGACAAGAGAGAGAGCGAGAAAGAGAGAGACAGAGAGGGAGAGAGAGACAAGAGACAGAGAGAGAGAGAGAGAGAGGGAAAGAGAGAGAGAGAGAGATATGCATCTGGCAGCCTCCCTCAGTCAGGAAAAGGGAGGAAAAAACATCAGCCGGCCTGGTTTACACTGTCAGGCCATATAAGGCTCCAGAAGACTTCCTTCATCCATGCAGAGAGCAGCAGACTGGGCCCTCAGCTGCTATGCATCATCCACCCAGCCTGTTGACCTTCACCAACGCTTCATCCTTTTACCGCCTTTCTCTCTCTTCTTCGGGCTCCACAACTCTGCCTCTCCTCCCTCAATGAGAGGGAGACACTCGGCCAAACATCAGGGGAGGAATGCTGGGCGCATGCTCTCATGTGCCCTCTGCAGCAGCAGGAATTCTCCCTCTGTTTCCAGTTCCTCCTATTCCTGTGACACCGAAATTCCAGGAGGCCCTTTTTGTGTGTTGACGACAGGCCTAAATAGTAGCTTCCCTAGACTCTATTCATTACACACTTGTTAACATGAGTCAAGTAGTGGGGACGGACATGGCCGTGAAGAGGGGGAACTGAATAATCTTGTGGTAAACTGATGGTGCTTTGTGGGGGAGGGTGGCCCCTTACCGCACACAGAGGGGTATGTGTTCCTGCAGAGAGAAGATCATTGATTTGCACCAAAGAGACCCTATTTCCTACCATGGCAACACACTGAAGCCAGATCCACTCTCCACAATAATAGCTGATTATGGAATTCTGTTACTAACAGTATGGTGAATAAGTGGAACCGAAAAAAGACGCTTTTAAAAACGCATTCCAAAAATGTTTGCAGATAAAATGTACAAACAAATACACCTAAACCAAAAACCAGACAGGTACATTGAGTCATGGGATTTCAATACCATCCACTAAAAAAATGTCAAGACTCCCAGCCATTCCCAGAACACTTAGTTATGAACTCAGTGATTCGACCCCACCCTGGCAGGGCAGGGATGTCCCAGTCTCCAGGGAATGGACAAATTCTCCTCTTGTTGCTGCCCCGTAATACTGTTGTTATTTCAGGCTGTGCCACCTGCCAGCATAATTCAGAGTGGCAGGCGGAAGAGTTCCCTGTCTGCACCCTGTCTGTCTGAACCAGGGAGGCCCAACCCAGTGAGATCATTAGGGGACGGCCACAGCACACCCACACACAGTTACTCACCCTTCCACACAACCCTGGACATCAGAGTCATACTTTCAGAAGTTTAAGGAGCCATATCAACAGTTGACCACACCATTAGTCAGATATTTGAACTTCCCTAATAGAGAAGTTCTCTCAGAAACACTGGTTAGTCCAACACATTTTATATCAGTGTGCAGACTGGGATATCTCATGACTCCACTTACACTATGGACACACTACATGGATAATGACCCTTCCAGCTCACTGGCTGAAGGGTGTGGTGAGTTAGCCGGACTAGCAGACATGCTAGGTGCTTTCTGAGGGTTAAATATAAACAAGTCATCTCTCTGTATACAGCCCAGCCTCCAAACCAAAAAAGGCACTCACAAAACACCTCCCCCATCCTTCTTTCTCTTCCCCCCTCTCTTTTTCCAACCCCCTGACATGCACAGGACAAACAGAGCAGACAGCAGCAATAAATGCTTATATTTTCACACTCTGTTGTCATAGTAGGGTGTTGTAACGTTGACAAAGTGTTGTCATCTGTGAAACTGCAAACACAGTTGCTACCTTAATCCTAGAGTTACAAATACTACTCTCAAGAAATGTCTTGACTCTTGACATGTAGAGGAAGGGCAAAAATTATCAGCGCAAGCATGAGGAAATGAGGGGCGGAAACGGAGGCCACTATCAAACGGCACCTATCAGGATCCACCGGAATGGGCCAAACGCAGAGCGGGGGGAGCTAATGAGCTCTAATACGGCCCCTTGTGCATTGCCTCCCATACATTCACAGGCCCCCCCCACATCTCTCAGATGTACACACACGGTCCAGAACAAACGGGCCTTTCTCCTCCCCCTTTCTCCTGCTCATTTGGTGGGCTGTGTAGACGGCTCCCCTGAGGCTTTCGTGGTATTCCATGTAAGGACATTGTGAATTCCACAGAGCTGTCGGGTGTTTTGAGTCTGTGCGCTAGCAAATTGGTAAATTCACAAGTAAATCTGGATAGGGAGGACAGAGCACCTTATATGCTGCCACAGAGCAGGAGGCAAGGCTGTTCTGTTGCAACTGAAACACCAGTGGTCAGAAGAACTGAGACAACAGGCAATCTGCTAATGGCTTTGGACTGCCTGTCAGTATGACAAGATTTATATTTCTTTTTTTTTTTTCTTTTTTTTTTAAAGGAAAAGGAAAGACAGGCGAGCTAAATTCATTTAAAAGAACCTACTCAGATTACAAACATAAAAGAGGATGTAACATAAATTGCCTCTGGAATTTGTTCACATGTTTCTCATTTTACACTTAATTAAATATCACTCGTACAGGGTTAGAAAAAAAAAACTAAACAGAAGGAAAAACAAAAAACAAAAACAGCATTTCCTGTTGAGAGGCCTGGGAAATCCATCTCCAGTGGCTGAGATAAAGTCACGCAAGGATACATTAAAACACGCACAGCTAGGCAAGATGCCATTACAAAAAGGGTTCATGTTATAGTTCACGTGCTAAACAGAGGGGGGTTACTGTAGGACACAACACTGCTTGGGGATCACAACTTATATACTTTTAAAGCAGTTACGTGAAATAACCAAAGTTGCTTAGACACACAGACACACTTGTGCTGCATACCAGGAGTAGACATGAGACTCTTTGAGGTGAGTGCAGCTAAACAGCCACCTGTGGGTAAATGACAGTGGTATGCTCCATTCCTTGGACAGAATTGTAAACATGCTTTGGTGTGCTCTGGGAATCTGTGGGAAAATCAGCAGGTCTTACCCCTGGTTGAGATCATTTTCTGTGTTGTCCAGCCAAAGGCGAACAGCAACGGCGTTCCCTTCCCTACATTGGGTGAAGATGTCATCCATGATTGCCTCTTCAGTTAACTCTCAGGGCTAACTTTGACTCGTACAGCTAACTGAGTGGCTGGGTAACAGTGGGTGGACGAGGACACACTACAGAGGTAACCGCAAAGATTTAAAGGAGGCCTGGAAAGCATTCGTCCTCAGGCTCAGAGCACACCCCTACAGTAACCAGGGGACAGAAGGTGGAGTGCTCCTTACACCTGAAAAACAAACATGAAGAAATACGCATCAACACCAACATTACCTGTCAGTACAGAGTTATGATCATTTAGAAAATCAATACAGATTAATTCATCTAAACACATCGGTATGGTTTACTTTAAGGATTAAAGACTATTCTGACTCTGACGTTCTTGATAGATCATTTCATCACACCCTTTTAAATGAAGATGGACTACGCAATGAATTGCCTTCTGTACAAATGTCAAATGATTAAAGCTGACCAGTGGCTATTTAAATCAGGAGACAACCAGTTGTCAACTGCTGCAATATGTCATCATTGATAAATAATAGTAAATGTCAGTTATATCTATTCATGCCTGAACCGCAACCACAAGAATGTCACCAATGACTTCAGCTAGACCCGACAAATGTGTGTCCAAGACCTAAGGCAACATAATTGTGACCAAAACATCTTAACTTATGAATGTACTGATAGGCATACTAGTGTATTCTATTCTAGCTAATTGAATTGACCCATCACATAACTAAAAGTAAAGTTCCACCTGAAAGGAACTTTACAAGCCTTGCTGGGACCACCCATTTCTCCATGGAGTTATCACTATCATAGTCATCTTAACGACTTGTCCTGCTCAATCTGTTTTGAGACTGTATTTCACTCACAAAATCTTTGTACTAGGGCACTTTGAATTTGCTGTAGTCTTGTAACCCAAGGTAGTTGCCAAGTTAACCACATTGCAAGTTACCTACCTAGTCCACTACAGAATAACGTCAGCAAGTTATCCTTTTTCCTATTATTAGGACATTTCTTTTTCTAACTTAAAACTGCATCCGACTTTTTCCTTCAAATGGTCAGCTTTGGCTAACATAAACTGAACTTTAGTGACAGCATATGTCATTGGTATCTCATTGGTAAGATGACTAAACTTAAAATTCCACCTAACGTTAGCTAAAATACCCATTTCGACTTTATTTAGGCTAACGTTACTAGGTGCCTAACAAGCCCCAAAACTGCCCCAAATTCGAAAGTATCCCTTACAACCACGAAATGTTAATTAAACGTTAATTTGAAAGATAGATAGTTTCCACAAAATATAGGCCTATATATACACACGTTACGTTTAACAGGTCATTCAAGAGCCCGCAGTTAAGTTTAAGTTACTACCTAAGTCGACAGTAACTACCTAGCTAAGTTTAGACTTAAAAGTAGTTAGATTTACGCCAATGTTATACACTACCAACGTGTACGTTCACAACTAGTTTAAAACTAGCTGGTAATAACTTGAAATATCTATCGAAAAAAAAGTTGTAGAACACTTGAATGCCGAATCTGTCTATTTACTTGAGTTAGGCAGCTACGTTAGCTTACCAGCTAGCTTGCGACCTAGCTAGCGCCATCATTAGTTCTCCGCCTAGTTATCGTTGGCGAAAAAGGCAGACATGTATGTAAATTTCTAAATATCTATCTACATAGAATATAATTTTTGGATAATTCAATGATGACTGATGATTCATTAAAAGACATTTGTCGGTGCACTGCTTTACACAACGTTAGCAAGCTAACTAGCCATATTCACTGAGGTTATTTGGCAACTGATGGCAGGGTACTTCGTTCATTCCATACAACCGGGCACGTAGCTAGCTAAGTTAGCTTTTCCACAAGTGCATATATCAACATACACCAAACGCTGTCTGTCATTAAACTATTTCAACGATATAACATTAAATTAGTATGACTTACCTAACGTTTTCAGTTTTATTGCATAAGGATTTAACAATAAATGATCGTTGCCTTGACAGATTGAAGCAAAGACTGCTTACGTCCCAACAGTCCACACCCTCATCAAATCTTACGTGGGCTAGGAAAGCGGCTCTTTCCCTAAGAATTTTTACTTACTGCGCACTCTAGTGGAAAATAGCCGCCATGGTGGCTTGTATAGCTGATTCCTTCAATGACAAATAAAGTATTGTTAAATCAGTTGAACCGTCATGTTTGCATGATTAAAATAAAAATGTAAAATAAAATATGTATAATTTTTTTCAGATGGTTTTCTTAGCGATATTTTAAACGAACGTTTACACACAGTACCCTGCCGATGCAAAACAACTACAATCCCATAAGTCTTAGCGATTCAACATACGTCATTGTTATGCGTCCATATTCAACAGTCAGAGGCTAGGATCACTGCACATGGTTTCACAAATACGTTTCTAATAAGGAAATAACTTTCAGTTAGCTAAGAGTATTAGCTTTTTATCAAGCTACTGTGATGTTTTGATGTTGTATTCTTTTTTGCGTTAACCAACTATGTTTGCTGAAGAGGAATGGAATGATACTGCTTCGGCTGGGACTTTGACTCAGTGTGGCATTACAGACTCGGATTCAATCAAAGAAAAGGTGAGTTATTGAAATATGGTGTCCATGTAATTGTAAAGTACAACCCCAAATCAGAAAAAGTTGGGACGGTATGGAAAATGCAAATAAAAAAGAAAGCAGTGATTTATACATTTACATTTACTTGTATCTCATTGCAGACAGTAACAAGATATTTCATGTTTTGTCTGGTCAACTTAACTTAATTTGATTTGTAAATTTACATCCATTCCTGCCATTCAGGCCTGCAACACACGGGGCAATTTAGGGGTTGTAATGAGGTAGAATAATTCAATAATGATGTTATTTGAAACTAGTGATGTCAACAGGTACAAAAGCAGCATCCAGGAAAGTGATGGAAATTGATATTGCCATTAATTTATAGACTTACATTGCATTGCAGGCATGTTCTCCTGTGTTTGTGTGTGTGTGTGTGTGTGTGTGTGTGTGTGTGTGTGTGTGTGCCATGTCTATTGATAGTCTTAGTACACCTTTGTTTAAAGGCCCCAGCAGACATCCCCCTGCCCCAGGTGGAGGAATACACATTGTCCACCATTTTGGGCCTGTGTGTGTTCCTCCATAAGAAAATCCCCTCCCACTCACCTCCCCTTCCCAACCTTGACCTGTAGAACCTTCCCCAATGTTGACCTATCACCCCCAAGGTATCCTCCCATGATTGACTGGTATTTAACCTGTAACACTGTGGTGCATCTTTAGTCTTTGCCTGCCTCTACTTGATGTTGGTATTGACTCCCTGCAGGAGCACCTTGAAATACACCTCCAGAAACCTTTGATTCGCCTCGTGGTCTTTGTCTAGAAGAGTGTCGGCCTAAGAAACCCCGTCAAAAGGCCTAGTCTTTTAGGAGCAAATATGGGCTGAGGATCGCCAGTTTACCAACAAATGCATGAGCAAATTATTGAAATGTTTAAAAACAATGTTTCTCAAAGAAAGATAGGAAGGGATTTTGATATTTCACCCTCCATGGTGGATAACATAATTATAAGATTCAAGGAATCTGGAGGAATTTCAGTGCGTTAAGAGCAAGGACCCAAGCCTAAGCTGAATAATCGGGATCTCCGATCCCTCAGACGGCACTGCATCAAGAACTGTCATTCATCTATAAGCGATATAATCACATAGGCTCAGGACTACTTTGGCAAACCTTTGTCAAGCACTACAATGCGTAGTTACATCCACAAATGCCAGTTAAAACTTTACTGTGCCAAAAGGAAGCCTTATGTTAACCCTGTCCGGAGCGGCGTCGACTTCTCTGTGCTCGGAGGAAGCTCACACAGTGGAAATGTATATTGTGGTCAGACAAATCAGTATTTAAGGTCTTTTATGGAAGAAATGGATGCCGTGTGTTCCGGACCAAAGAAGAAAAGGACCAAAGTCCAAAAGCCAGGGTCTGTCATGGTATGGGGTTGTGTCAGTGCCCTTGGCAAAGGTAACTTACACTTCTGTGATGGCACCATTAATGCCGAAAAGTACATAGAGATTTTGGAGCAACATATGCTGCCTTTTAAGACGGCATCCTTTCCAGGGACGCCCATGCATATTTCAATAAGACAATGCAAAACCACATTCTGCACACATTTCAAAGGCATGGCTGAGGAAGAGTGTGTGGGTGCTGGACTGGTCTGCCCTGCTGTCCTGACTTGACCCCAATAGAGAATGTGTGGCACATTTTGAAACGCAAAATGCGACAACGAAGACCCCGTACCATTAAGCACCTTAAGACTTATTTGCAGGAAGAATGGGACAAAGTTACACCTGAAACACTTCATCACTTGGTGTTTTCAGTCCTTAAACATCTTTAGTGTTGCAAAAAGGAATGGCAACATTAAAAAGTGGTAAATGCTTT
Organism: Clupea harengus; assembly: GCF_900700415.2. Classification (NCBI taxonomy): domain Eukaryota; kingdom Metazoa; phylum Chordata; class Actinopteri; order Clupeiformes; family Clupeidae; genus Clupea; species Clupea harengus. The sequence goes on from NW_024880329.1 coordinate 17,094, forward strand.
ACCGTTAAATTTGTTGCAAGAATCGAAATTGAATTAAGTGTTTATTTTGAAAAAACAATAAAATTCATGAGGTAAAACATCAAATAATATGCTGTTGTATTGTTTTCAATGTAATACAGGTCAAAGAGAATTTACAAACCACAGTTTTAATTTGAATTTAACATACCGTCCCACTTTTTTTGATTTGGGGTTGTATTTTCCACAAATTGTTAATTGGAACTGTTTAATATGGATTGTTTCAATAAAGTAACTTGCACTTTTCTTTCGATAGGTAACACCAAGGACTGGCAAGAAGAGTTTGTTGAGAACTCTTCAAACTCTTGGATCAGTACCGGACTGGACCACTTGCTCTGCTCCAAAAGGCAGTGAGAGTGAAGCTGAGGAGGCCCCACCATCACATCCTAAGAAAAAGAAAAAAAGATGCAAAAAACGTAAAAGAGGTCCACTGGCTCAAAGTCCTTCAGAAGGAGGAGACAATCAGGATGGTGATGACATTCCCCAAGTTATCAAAAAGAAAAAGATAAGCCCTCAGGCTAAAGGTAAGTGTCTGACAGTCTGTGTGGCTTATTTGTTGAAGTGTTTAGAAAGTATCACTTGACAATTTCTTATGCTTGATGTCTCCTATTGTAATAGCCTCCAAAAATGTAAACAGTGCAGAATCAGTGGCAACTGAACAAGTGGATGAAGGAACCAGAAACAGTATTGAGAAGCCTCTCAGTCGCAAGCAGTGGAGGACTAGAATGAAGAACAAGAGGAAGTGCAAGAATAAATACCAGGAGAAGAACCCCCAGGAATCAAAATCAGATACAGCACAGGACTGCCCAAGCCAGGAGAAAGGACCTGACCAAAATGACACGTCTAGCAAGCAAAAAGAAATTGAACCTCGAAATGTAATTAATGTTAAGCCTAAGAAGTCCAGAAAGGCAAAGGAAAAAGGACCAAAACAGGTAACAAAGAAAGATAGTAGCTCTAAGCCTATTTCTCCCTCTAAAACAGATGAAGTGTTATTCGTGGAGAGCTTGCCTGACACTAGCAACATTACAAAAGATGATTTAGATCAAAGTCTAACTAAGCCATCAGACAAGACAGAGCCACTGAAGCCCTCTGACAAGAGGAAGCTGAAGGAGAAACAAATGCGAGCTGATAAGCTGAGGCACATGTTGAATAGTCAGCTTTCCAAGGGCAAAGCTGAGTCAGCAGGGGACAGAGAGGAATCTACAGAGAAGGACACCGAAGAGGAGGAAGATGAGGCGATGAAGAATGAAGGGCAGACTCTTGATCGCTCCTCTGCTTTGCGGTCTAAAATGGAGAAGCGCCTGGAGGCTGCCAGGTTCCGCTACATCAACGAGGTTCTATACACTACTTCAAGCAGCGAGGCCAAACGGATGTTTCAGCAGGATCCAAAGGCTTTTGAAGTCTACCATCTTGGCTTTACCACACAAGTTCAGTATTGGCCTGAAAATCCGGTGGATGCAATAATTTCCTTCATTTGTCAAAAGTAAGTGCAATGTTGACAACTAGCAGTTCTAGTGGGCCATTGTGATTTTTAATTTTATAGTTACATTTTTTTTTTCTTTCTTTGAAATATTTTAGAAAGGAATGAAGCAATTTTGTAGAATGATGAGTTGTAATTCTTCACCTTTGTTCAAATTTGGTTAGACAATGTATGACATGCTTTGCTCTTTAATTGCAGGCCGATGACTCTCGTAGTTGCTGACTTTGGCTGTGGTGACTGCAAAATAGCACGCAGTGTGAAAAACAAAGTCCATAGCTTTGATCTGGCACCCACATGTGACCTTGTGACAGTGTGTGACATGGCAAAAGTGAGTAATTTAAGATTTATTGCGTATAATAACATATTAAATATATATTATACCTATATTGAAGTCTTCATACAGTTACATATAAATTGATATGATTGTTCAAATGGTAAGTGTGTACGATATATAATATATATACTGTAAGTAAATAATTTCTCCTCATGTCTGTAGGTTCCTCTTGGTAATGGTACTGTGGATATTGCGGTGTTCTGTCTCTCACTTATGGGGACGAACCTAAATGACTTTCTCGCAGAGGCCAACAGAGTACTGGTTATGGGGTAAGAAACTTTGTAAAGACAAATACAAACTGAATCTTAGCTGAATGTTGAATGCAGAAGAGCAAAGGTTAAGTTACTGGTTGATTAAAGGTGAAGAGTGTAGTTTTTAGTGGCATCTAGTGGTGAGTCAATTTGAATTTCAACCAGCTGAATACCCTTCCCCTTACAAGCGTGGGCGAGTAGCCGTCAAATGCCATAACAAGACAGTGTTTTGGTTTGTCCATTCTGGGCTTCTGTAGAAACATGTCAGAGTAACATGGCAAACTCCGTTGAAGAAGAGTACATACGAAGGGCTTATTCTAAGCTAACAAAAACACAATGATTCATAGTCACAGGTAATATACACCAATGAAAACATAATTATGAATACTATATTCCAGTTCTACTAATAGATGCCACTTAAAAGTACACACTGTACTTTTAAAGGAAACTGCATCACACTGTTTACACAGAATGTTTATACATAGCACAGTACGCATTTTTTCTAGTATCCATCCTGTCTGTTGCAAATCACTTTGTGCAACAAAACAAAAAAAAATGTATAATACTTGCGCATTTGCAGCAGACAAGGTATCCCGAGGACTGCAGTAGCTCACTAGCTTTCAAATAGCTTCTTGTATATAACAGCTAACCATCATTCTAAACAGCTTTTTTTCGGTTTGTTTTCAATTTTCAGTGGAGTGCTGAAGATTGCTGAGGTGGCAAGTCGGTTTGAGAATGTGCGTGCCTTCGGAAGTGCACTATCAAGTCTTGGATTTAAGTTAACGTCTAAGGTGAGATTACCATTAAAAGCACTCAGTTTGAATTGCATTTTATTGATGCATCTTATTTATTTATATTATTACCAGAGATTTCATAATTGATAACTTTTCCCAAACATTTTGTCCCTTAGGATACAAACAACAACTATTTCTTCCTCTTTGAGTTTGTGAAAGTTGGTGATCCTCCTGGGAATGTTAAAAAAGCAGGACTGACACTAAAACCCTGCATGTACAAGAAACGATGAGAAGGGGATTCAATAACAGGAGAAAAAAAGGAGAAGGAAAAGAAATCAGCAATATATATGGTCACATAAAAACTCCAGCGGGTCTTATTTTTTTTTTACATAGTACAGTTGAGGGTGAATTGGTCATGGTGTAATAAATACACCTGTGTGATCTTTCATTCTAAATTAAATTCCACACGTGACGAAGAGGCAGGACTGAAATGGGGGAATACACTGAACAGTATGTCAGTTGTGCACCAGGATCACTACCTGGTCAAATCAAATCAAGGGATTAAGCAAAGTTCATCTGGATCTCATTTTTCGTCTTCATTCGAATGTCACTCTGCAGGGAGTAATTTTTTTTTTATTAACATTAATTTTCTTTTTAATGTTTGTGTGGTTTTGTGATTGTAATATAAATACCGGTATGTGAAATAATCATCTCAATTCGTTTTGGACATTTTTGGAGAATAGTACCATATAATAAATATGCTACCTTGTTCTACCTTGCTTTCTATGGAATGTAGATGATGGAGGTTATGGTGGATGAAAGTGCCAACTTCATGATTCATTTCCTTGTATAATAGCCTCTTTGTTCTTTCACAGTGATCTCAGTTTTTTCTTGTTATCATGATGGAGCTTTAGGGCGGTTCCTTCCTCAGACAAATCAGATTATGGCATCTAGTAAAGTTCACAGGGTTCATTTATTTAATTTCTACTACAGTTAACGTGACCCCTTTCTACAACTTATCTCCAGAGGAATATGTAGCATTGGGTGTAGAATTAGCAGCATGTCCTCTCCCAATTGTCCAGTTTTCAACCTCTGCCTTCCTCCTAAAAGGCCAGTAGCCACTGATTTGGCATAAGATCAGTACCCAGAGTGGCCAGCTGATGGCACGGTGCTACTGGCAGCAGAGACCACCTCTGATGGGCAATCCCCTGCAGTGCCTGAGAGACAAAGGCAGGAAATACCAACCACATACTCAGCATTAACACTCCATTTTGCTTTTCTCTGTATCCTTGCAACCAAAGGTGTTGGGAGGCCTCATATTTTCTTAGTAAATCACCACAACCAAAACCATCGTAACTGTTCTCAGGACTGTCACAGAGAAGACCTCTAAGATCTCTCCCTTAAGATCACAGCAGTATTTCACTGCCAGAACCACCTGCTGCATGGCAGGCCTAGCCTATGGCTTATTCTGATTAGTTATGAGCTGCTGACAGAAGTCATAAAGGTTCACTTAAGGTCATAGGGGCTGCTGTAGCTGAAATACTAAATTATTTTAAAGATACATTAGTTACAGCAAAAGGGACTGTGGCACATTTATAGCATTAGTATACTGTAGTGGGATGTACAACGCACAGTGCTTCGTTTCCTACACTTTCCTTGCGGATAGTTTGAGTACAAAGCATTACTAGCCATAAATCACCATTGATCATGACCTCATGCAGACATAAATTAGTGTCTGCTGTCAAAAGATATGTCAAAGCAGAAACCCCAACCCTGTGAACACAAAGAAGTAATTGAATCTCTACATTCCTGGGAAAAACTAGAAATGGATGTATACTAGGAATTTTTTTTTTTTTTTCACTGAATAGTTACAGAGATAAGTAAAAGATTGTTAGGCCAGCTCAGAGTTGCGGTAATGTACTTCAAGACTTCTTATAAATCTTAACCGAAAACTGTGCTGTGTTATCTCCTGCCTCCCTCTTTGGACAGCCATGACCTTCTACTGGCCTTGCTACTATGAATAATCCATACAGATGTGAGGACACACATTTTAACTCTTCGATAACACTTGAAGCAGACAGTAGTCAAAGATTTGAATACAAACATCTGTGGTCACAGTTTTGCAATATATCTATGTTGTTGGGAATTTGTCCTGTGCTGACTTGTAGTCAGGGTCAAAGCTGATTTACCTCAGGGCAGCGCAGTTCTGTCTATTCCCTTCTAGTGAGTATTTCAAAGAAAAGAGCGATTAGAGTTGCATTAGAGGCCATCCCTCAAAAAATCCCTCCCTTTACATAACCTCTAGTTGCATATTATAGTCAGTGCTACTGATTACCAGTTTGTGCCACCTGTTGTTATTTTATTGCTGATTTCAGTAGCCAAGCGCAGTCAAACTGATAGTCAGGACTATTTGGAGTCATTTTGGTTACCGCATGTGTCAAGCATTGCAGTTAAACTTTAAAACTATAAAGACAAATATATGTACACAAGACTTTATACTTTGTCTTTTATAGTATTCTAATATAATGACACTCTATCAGTATATTTTAATGTTCACCAACAGTTAAAATTACTGTTTTTTTGGTTGTGTAGAACACAGTAGAGTAATTCCATGCCAAGCGTACCAATTTAAGAAAATCTCCCCACTCGACCATCTCAGATTTGGCTGAAAAAATTCAAGGTTGTTCATACATTTCTTTCAAGGTATAGTCCCAAATATTAGCCCTCTACTCCCAATAGTTTTGTCACGTGTCGTGCATTTTCAGACGCTTTTTGAGCAGTGTTTTCTGAAGAGCCATTTTCAAATTGCTATAGAAAAGTATTTAAGCTAGCTTCTTCAAACTTTCTAGGCTCTAAATCTGATACCATTACTTGAAGAATATGGACTTCCAAGGGTGTGGCTTGGGTATATCATAATAAAACTTTACATAGTAGAAATATACATGAAAAGTAACTTAGTTTTCAGATTAGAGGCCAGTCTAAAAGCAGCATATGAATGGTGTGTCTGCCTATGCAAATTAGGACATATTCAATAAGTGTGGAGCTCATGTGCATATTCAAATTAATTTTAAAAGAAACTTGTAATACAAAAAAAGTATACTTTTACTATGTAAAGTTTTATTGTGGTAGGAGTAAAGGAAAAAATTAAGCCTATTTGGGTGTATTTTGGGCATATTCGAGTAGTGTATAGCTCATTTTTCCAGAGTCTATAACTTATCTGCGTTGTGTTTATTAACCGATTAGCCTATTAAGAGTTAATGGCATGAGACATATTTTCTGACACATTGAAAATAATTCAAGACTTAAGGCTGTCTATGTAAAATTAACACTCCTATAAAATGTGTTCAGTAAATGAGGGAGGTCAGTTTTGTCCCACAACACAAGAGGTGAATGTAGAGGAAGGGTTAACTAACTAGCCTACCACTGTGAATGAGGTGAACTTGAGACATGTTGCTTTGTTCAGTTCCATACACATCGTCTTAACAGAGCATATGGTATTTGTATGGGAAAGGATCATCAAGAGGAAACCGAAGCTGTGCTATATATATGTTTTATATATGTGAGTGTCGTCCACTAAGCACTATTAACACTGTGGTGAGCAGAGACATCTAATGGATCACAATCAAGCCCAACCAAGCTTGCTTATAATAAGTGTTCTAAATCTGGCATCCAGACATATAGAGAAATGTTGACAGTCAATACCTTCATAATATGTTAATTCATAACAGGAAGAACTGAAGATCAAACTGGAGCCCTTACAGAATAAGCTGGACAATTTCAAACAAGTTGAAACTGCCCATCACATAAGAGTAAGAGTTATGGATTGTTTCTTTTAAAACAACACTACATATAACAAAAACTAATATCATATATAAAATAAGACACCATTGTGTGATATGTGGTATTACAGGTCCAGGCCCAACACACAGAAGCAGATCAAGGAGGAGTTTGAGAAGCTTCAACGTTTTTTACGAGATGAAGAGGCAGTCAGGTTAGATACACTGAGGGAGGAAAAGGAGCAGAAGATTAAGAAGATGAGCAGAGAGATCTCATCTCTTTCAGACACAATCAGCGACATAGAAGAGGAGTTTGGAGCTGATGACATCACATTTCTGGAGGTGGGACTCATGCTTTATCTTTGTTAGTGAACCTCTGACACCAACATCTTACACTAAACATACACGTACACAAACAAACTGTTGACGACAGCACACACTCGAGCGCACACACACACCCTCTATTTCACACACACACACACACACACTCTCCTTTAGTTATTCCAGAGCCCAGTGCGCACGACAGGATCCAGAGATGGTTTCAGGAGCGCTAAAAAATGTGGCAGAACACCTGGGCAACCTGAAGTTCAGAGTCTGGGAGAAGATGAAGGAGATTGTTGAATACAGTGAGTTCTGTTGCGCATGATCACACACACACACACCTCCTTTCTGCCCAGTGTTTTCCTCCTCTCTGCCTCCTCACCATCACGTCTCTGTGCACTCCACGTTAATCTGCTCTCTAAGGGTTAGTGACGCCACAGACATTCTGAGCTGCAGGCTGAGCTGTTTGTTGTTCAGCAGGTTTTACATGAGGCCGTGAGAGATCAGCTGACTCCCATCCCATGTAGGTGGAGGCTTTTTTCCTTTTAATCATGTTGATCTTCAAGATGAGTTCCAGGAGTGAGTCCAGTGCTGGACACGAGTGGTGATCAAACCTCCTCATACTCTCTCATCCTGCCTCAGGTGTGACATGCAGGCCCTTTGCTCATCTCGGTTAAGTCCATAACTGAGGCTTCATCATCAGTGTAGCCAGGAACGGGATAGAGAACAGGTGGCTACAGGGTAAAGTGAATGTCTGTGTGGGACTTGGGTTTTAGGTCATTTTCCAGTTGTCTCCAACTCCAAAACAAACTTACACAGACTTTTAAGTCCACGGAACTCAAAATACATGGAGTCTAATTATCTTAATAATTCAAGCTGGTGCAGCCCCTGTGGCATCTTATCATTGACTGAAGGCTGGTGTACTGGGGACTTGTCTCTTAGAGCAGTAGAAACGGAAAGAAATGTGGTGTTCAACTATTTCTGTGAATATCTTAT
>NW_024880330.1:0-25000 GCF_900700415.2 Clupea harengus
CAAAACCCAGCATACCAGGTGAATCACTAACTGCAGAATGAATAATACAGTATGGGTGTTCTGAGCTTGTCCATGACTATGAAACGCAGGCAAAAACCCAACACCCATTTCTCCGCCAACAGGGACACATTAAAGTGAGCTCATGTCAGCATAGTGGGTGAGGCAGGTACGTCGTGCTCTACCTGGGAAATCTCAAGCCCAACTGAAGGAGCACGACAGCCAAAGGGCTGCATTACTGGCATGCCTAAAGTATAGGAATCAGTTGGACCTCAGACATTTACAAAAATGTGAAAACTCTAACTTGCAAACCACATGGTAACATTTATGTTAGCTACCCATGTTGGTAAAGCACTGATGAATTATCTGATCCATAAATAAAGCGGATATGGGGATGTTGGTGTGCGCATGCATGTGAGTATGCATATCCATCACCAATTTGACATCACCTGGGGCAAATGATATACTGCCAAAATAAACCAGTGCAGGCCACATGTAATGTAATATGGGACCGGACCCCTAAATCTGTCATAAATGACCATGCAGCATTTACAAGCCTTTACATAAAGTTGTAGGGGTAACCAAAACTCACATCATCATATTATGCACAAGCAGTGGTTCCCTAGACTCCCAATAAATACCCACCATTTTATTCCCTAGTGACTCATCAGGGTAAGGTCGACACAGGTTCACCACCTTTCTTATTCATCTCAACAGTTTGACCAGACCTCAAAGCAAACATCATGAGCAAGTGGTCTGCATAGTTCAGTGCCACAACATCTTTCATTCTCAAAATATCTACAATCATTAACATTCTGTGTTATTTCAAAAGGGTTGCTAGAGGGTACATTATGTTTCATGTTATGGCAAAACAGGGTAGAGGATTCAAACCATCATCAAAAAAGTCCATCTTTTTTCAATGACAAACAGCTGATCTGATTACGAACAGACCTGGTCCTACCAATATGACTGAGCAAACATCTGAGCAAGTATGCCATGGTGCTGACTTTGCAAGGCATGTGCATATACATGTCTGAATAATACTAGCTGGGAAAATATAGTCTCCGCCACAAGAGCATGGAATAATGAGTTATGTTCTGACAGTGGACCCATGCTGATCTTCTTCAATGTAAACTCAGAATGTCAACTCACTGTGGTCAGATTACCATTAAAGGATCATTTCATTGTTTTTAAATTCTGATCTACTTCACTGATAGGCAAATGAAACTTAAGTTCCATCAGAGAGACACAAAGGCTATGCCTCTCATTCGTGACATCCAATCACAGTAAGGTTGCTTAGCTTTGACATTCATTCATTTATTCGTTCATTCCTTCATTCATTCATTCCTTGTATCAAATCATGGCACTGTTCCCTGCACAATAATATCATTCCGTCTAACATGCCAAGATTTGAGCTCAGGCATCACACAGTGTACCTCCGGCATTCCGTAATAAGGATGTCAATATGAGCATAACATGTCTGTATTTTTGCCAAGTAAGGAGAAGTGGTCAAATAGACCAGTGGTAGACAGGGGTCTTTTAACAGTTCAAATGTGTACAGAATCCACAGTTTTGCATGTATGGACTAGCCCCCATAGCGCTGTTCATGAAATGGGTGGATGCCCTATTCTGAAGTGCTAATTTATGTGAGGGGTTTGAAACTTGAGAACTGTGCACAGAAAATAGGGGGGCGGCATTTGAGCTCAGGCCTTTTACTCAGGCTCATGGTGGACACAAATAGAGCAGAAAAAAACCCACATCCGGCACACTGCTCCTCCCTTGAATTACATTATTGAGCTTCTCAACAGAAGGTGAAATTTCGAGCCCAAAAGCTCTTCCTCAGACTGAGCTTCATTTCATGAAGAGCTTTGTGGCTTGTGGCTTCATTAAAGGAATTCACAGAAGCAGGGTGCCGGACTTTTTTTTGTCTAGGGTTATTTGTCTTCTTTTCTGAGCGCCTGCGTGGACTGGATGAGCATACTTTTTCAACTCTCAGTTATGGTCGACACAATTCACAGAACATATGCAGCGCCCCAACCTGCCATCTGGAGAATATAGAGGTTATTAGCATCTAGATGAATGGGCTGGGCCTGGGTTTCTGTTCCTCCTCCTTCTTTTGTCATACAGAAATGGCGTATGGCACAGCTGCAGTGACTGCAGCACGCCTGGCCCACTCTTTACTGAGCCCCCCAGACCATAGGCGGAGATCCCAGGGGGGACGTGTCCCCCCCTACCATAAATTTGTCCCCCCCAACAGTCATTGTAAATACAAATAAATAATTTTGAATAATATAGTAATTAGGGTAACCAGACGTCCTCTTCTACCCGGACATGTCCTCTTTTCGAGACCTAAAAAAAAATCGGCCGTTGATTTTGCCATGTCGGATATTTGCGTTCCTCTGTGTATTTTAAAAACTAGTTATTACGTCCCTGCATGTGAAAAAGATGGCAAAACTCTGTCGCGGGGGTAGGGGGCGGAGTCATCTGCAATTTTTCTGTGTCCCCCCCCCCCAAGAATTATTCTCTGAAATGTTACCATGTATTGTCCCCCCTACAACGGAATGGGATCTCCGCCCCTGTCCCAGACTCTTCTGAGCACTCCAACAATTAGGCTGCTTCTGGTCCAAATACAGAACATGTGGCCAGGATAACAATTCATTAGAGTTGCATCATGTTCTAGAGGTCATGGACATACCTCTGTGGCAACCAGATAGCTGAAGCTGACCACTGTCAATTTACTCAAACCTTTCCTTGAAAAATGAACACAGATAATCCTTAAATCAACCTGATCATACCATTTACAGAAATTGGAAACTCTTTGGAATATGGGCATCTGGTGCCCTCTAGTGGTCCTCAAAATCTATTGTTCAATCATGTTGCACAACTGAAAAAAACAACTCTTCAAATGTAAAGAAAAATCTATTCAAACATTAGGTTGAGAACATAATACAATATACATAATGCATACAAGGACGTCTGTAACACTCCTACCTGTATTTTCCTGTCCTTACTTGGAGGCCCTTCATCCCACACTGTTGTGCACCACCAACATCATTTACCAAATCATCACCGATCATCAGAGCCTGTTCAGAGAACGGGATGGGGTGAGGTACAGGGGACAGGAAAAGATAGAGAGAGGAAATAAGAAAACAGGAGAAAATGTGTAGAGGAGAAAAGGTGACGACAGAAGTAATGCATCTGCATATCTCTTCAGATAGGATGCTAATTCACAACATGCAGAACACAGAATGAGAGTACAATACGTTATTTCACACCTCGTGTGGTTGAATCCCCATGTCATCGAGAACACTCTGGAAGAACATAGCTGATGGCTTCCCAACCACCTCAGCCTCAACATCACTGGCATACTGTCATGAATACACAAACACAGCACCGTATTTATGATAACTTCACAAAGAATGTCATGTTTCCAACATTTAGACAGGGATTTAATTTACACACATACTTGTTCTACCACAACTACTCTTCCCTAATCAATATATTGAAATTCTGCCTATAATGGCAGTTGTAACTCTAGGAACACACAGCTGTAGTTTCTGATGAAAATGTGTGGACCAAAATGAGTCGTTTCACATTGACTCTCACTATAGTTAGTGCAAGAACAACTGAACAGCATTCACCTCCAAGGCCTTCATATACACGCCAACATCCAGTTTAAGACCATCTGTCTCTTTGTAATATCGCCTGAGATAAAACAAAATAAAACAATTAATACAGATAATAACATCAGAGCAATCATTTTGTAACTGTTTACTCCAACAAACGGCCAGCCTACCCTCTTCCCAGTGAGAACAGCACAGGTTTCTCCAGCCCAATGAGGACCTGAAAGGCGTCGTTCAGATTCTTATAAGAGAACTTGTCTGCTGCATCTCCTATGACCACACAGTTGGGGCTCGTCTTGTCCACGCTGTCAAACTCTGACACTACATCTATATGAAGGTGAATTACATTAGTAAATAACAAGATCTCTGTAACATGAGCAAGGTCCCAAATGTAGTACTCATTTAGTTTGCTAAGAGAGACACCTACATGAAAACAACTCAATGTGTACTAAATGCATTACTGTAAAATTCTAATCTAGGAAGTACCCTATTTTATTTTTGACAACTCACTGTGAAACCATGCAACAATAAAAAAAAACAATGTGAAACACCTTAATTTGAATGTGGCTGCTTCAGTAAAACATAACCTCATACTCGACCAGTCTGACTGGGATGCAGTAGCAGCATAGCTGTTGTTCTAATAATGACTGCTAATAGCCATACCATCATGCACCAAGAGATGGGGTCTGAGACCCCGCTGTTTGAGGATAGACACAGCTGCTGGAGCAGGAGAGAACACCTCGCTGACGGACAGCTCAAAGCCCATCCTCTGGAGCTTCGCAACAAACTTCTCACGTGTGGCTTGTGTCTCATTGGTGCAAAATCGCAACTGCAGGTCTGACTCCTTCAGTCTTTATAGAGGTACGAAACGTAATCATAAAGAAAGTTAAAATACTGTATATCGTGGTTTAAAATGCCACTTAGGTCAGGTTAGCAACATGCAAACAAAGTCTTCAAACTGACAACTGACTCAACAGCAGTAGCCTGTCTGTGTCAAAGAGAGACAGTCCTCGCAAACGTTAACGTTTACTTCAAGACTGACATAATTTCATCTTTCAGGATAAGCCAAAGATGATAAAACAACAACGTAGACCCACCCCATCCCAATGGAAAATAGTCATATATAGATCTGAGACGAACCAGGCCACTGCACGCGTTGACAGATCCCTCGAAAGTTACACTCTTGATAGTCTGATTATTTTACATTAGCCTACGATCATTTAAAATGACTGATAAGATTAGCTTGTACCTTTTCACAGCTTCAATTGATCCCGAAATCGGTACACCTCCACCCTCTCCACTGTCGTATAATACACCACACATGTCTAAAATCACACCTTTCAGACTTTTAACACAACCTGTCCACTTATGGTCAGCCATGGTGGAGTGCTGCTATGAGTTTGCGCGAAGGGATGCAGTATGGGATATGTAGTTTGCGTTGCGGTAGCTGATCGATTATCTACATGAGAAAATCCGACTGCTGTAAATGTAGGTACTTACCATGATCCACAAATAGGCAGAACTTCTTACTTGTGGTTTATAAGTTATTCATTTGAATAAACGTACAATGATTTGTACAAATTATCGTCTATTTGTAAATATATACTTTATCATTTGTAAAAAAAAACATCATACGTTGAGTATGTATTTGTCATGAAATGTAATTTGTAAATCTGTAATTCTGCGTGTGTAGTGTTGAATCTGCATTTGTGGATCATCCAACTCATGCATTCATCCACTGACCTAAATTTGAGACATTCCACACAAATATGCCCCCCTTCAGTGAAGTCTTGCTAGTGAGGGATAAATCAAGACTCTGATTGGCATGAATGTAAGTGCAGCATCCTTATCTACATAGCTTTACAAACCTTAGATAAATAATCAGTTTGTTGACTTCTGTCAGGACCCATTTTAGCTGCATTGTGAGGTTAATGATGCCCGCTGGATCATTGCCACAACTGAATGCTCCTAACTTGCACTACGGCCTGAATGAAACACGACTGCCATCTAGTGGTCGCTCCATTGCCTTTGATTGGAAGAGGAGGTGGCAATGTCAGTGGAAGGTGGGATGAATGCGTGTGTTGGATGATACAACACTTCACATGCAGAATGACAGATTTACAAATTATATTTCACGACAAATGTACACACAAAGTATGATGTATTTTTACAAATTTCAAATGATATATTTGCAAATAGACATTCATTTGTACAAATCATAGTACGCTTATTCAAATGATAACTTAAAAATGTCAGAAGTAAGAAGTTCTGTATTTGTGGATAGAAAAACCCATTTGTAAATTGTTGCATATTTGTGGATCATGGTATGTGCATTTACAAATCATTTTGAGCCATTTTCTCTCCATATTATTTGACTTATTAGGTGAGACATATACAGATACAGAATAGACTTCTGAATAAAAAAGTTCTTTAAATTGCTATAACTTAACTCTGTCAGTTTACTTTGTTAATTAGCTCACTACCCTTGTCCCATATGCAATATTGTTTAATCCCATTCATCTTCATGTCTGCTTTGAACCAGTTGTACTACTTACACTTTGAATAGTATCTAGGTTAACAGTACCTCTTAGTCGATGAAACAAGACTGAGAAATCCAACCGGTACCTTTTTTAACATAAAATGATCAAAGCAAAATACATAAGACTACGTGGCTAAGCTCACAATATTTATCATAGAAGCCACTGAGTAGCCTACTGCATTTCTGAAAGATGGACAGGCATAGCATTAGGCTACGTTACTGGATATATATCAGGAAAGTCAGTGCAGTGCTTGACATCAATAGTGGTGATTCCTTGCAGCATAGACAAGTTATGCAGTCTATTTTATTTGTTGCAATAACATAATGCAACAGGCATGGAGGACAGATCTCCCACAGTATTCTAGTGACTGAAAAAATAATACAATATTTAATTACAGCAAAAAGATTATTAAAGTCATGTGTCAGTCATACAGCCATTGGTATGTCAGTCTTAAGGATTACAGTACAGTCAGCTTAATGCAATCATTACAAAGAAAGAAATTACCAAGGACCTGCATGTATGTTTTACCTCAACAGTGTCCCATCTTTGGGGATCTTTGCTTGCTACCAGTACCATATTGTATTGAAATGGGCTTTCCAGTACTCACTAAGGTGGAGGACTGGTATGGGGTTGAATTGTTTGTGGTTTCCTATATAAATACTAAGACTTATTTTGAGAAAATAAAAACGTGCCATTATAAGAAAATGTGGCACGAAATTGAGGTCAAATGTTTCCTGCAAAATTAAGTAAGCTCATAAGTGAGTTGTGGTTTTATTTCTGAAACTGACTGTTTTACCTTTTTTTATACAGTGAGTGTATAGAAATAGGGGTTTGATTGATATACAGGGCAGTTTCATTCCATTTCAAATTTTCAAATACATTACAGGAATATTTCTGAAATTAGGATAAAACACATTATTAGGGAAACGTGTGGAAACTTTCATCAGCATCATTGGTCATCTACTCTGCTCCTGCGGGCTCTGGACACATTTGGCCATGGGGTTGTGGGGGTATATTTGGCTCTAATCCTCCCATAAATCATGCTCCTCCAGAGACTCCCTGACAGTCTCGCTCTTAGTCAGGGGATCCTACAAGACATTTGGCAAAGATCTAATCAATATGTTCTCTCAGTGACAGGAGTCAATACATATTTCACTTCACTAACCTGATTGAACACTGCCAGGATGAAACACAGAACTGTGAATTCCATGGTCCTTCAGCTGAGCCATCTCTTGTCTCTGGTGTCAACAAAACACCAGCTTCAGATTCAGGGCCTTGTATTCAGTGTGCAATGCCTTAAACCTCTTTATTTTTAAGGATTTCAAATATTTTGAAATCTAAGTGAAATGTGAAAATGCAGCCACCTTGGGAGGGTTGATGTTTAAGGAAATATTTGTTCAGATTTTGGATGAATCTTATCCTTTGCCATGTTGCTGACTCTCAGCTGCCACAACAGACCTTTCAATACCTTTCTCTCAACCCAAGAAAGTACTGTTCATTTCTGGCTTACTCAGCATGATAAAACATTGCTTCGGATCTGCATCTTCCTTCCCCTCATTATTGCTAATGTTGTCTTGGTCATAGCTGGAACAATGGCTGTGCTTCCTCTTACCAAGGAAATACCATGTGTTGGCCCAGTGCCCCTTGTTTCCCATGCTCAAGCATCTCTAAATGTCTTCATTTCCCTTGTTCTGCTGTTTCTAGGAACACCTTGATCATGGACAGTCACACTCCTAAGCATACACTCTGGATCTGTGTCTAATGGTGTGTTCATGAGCAACTGGGAAGTGGGAAAGTTCCAACCTCCGAGTGGGACAATATACCTGAATGCATTTCAAACTTGGAACATCCTACTAGGAAAGTGGGAGGTTTCTGAGTGCTCCGAGAAGTAGGTTTGACATTGGAACTTTCTCAATTCCCAGCTGCCTGAACGCACATAAATGACACATGAAATAACTCCGTAGTAATACCTACATAAAATGATGTAGGCTATTCATAAGGAGATCAGGAGAAAAATCACCATTATGCACTAACTATAATTTGTATTAAAACATTTGGAATGACACAAATAAATAATCATATCATTGAAAACTATAGAAATATAAAAAAATGTATACAAAAATAAGACTCGTAAAAATACCAGAAAGAAGTCACAAATACAAATATAAGTAAATCACTGTAAGTTGATCAGTGAATGTATACGTTTGCAATGTTTTTATTGTTTGCAAATTATTAACGTTTGGACATCAGTATTCATTCAACGTATATAGTAATAGCAATCGTAAATTGAGTCAAGTTAGAGTCAAACCTGCAGTTTCTGCCGTGTATTTCTGTCAAACTGGTTGTTGCCGAGGTAGTAAACAGCCATGGTCCATCCACTCCTCTGGTGTGACTGACGGAAGTTAACGTTAGCAGATGGCATTAGCCAGCACTAGTCGGGATCACTTCACCAGCTGTGTGTCTCAAATACTCCCTTCCTTGATAACCTAGCTTCACACGTACCACAGAGTAGGAATACTTGAATATTGAAATGGCTTAAAATGCCCATGCCTACTAGTAGCTGTGATAAATTGGTTAAGCAGAAGCTACATGCTTACCATCTTAAAATCCTTCTGGGCTCTAAACTGTCTCCATCTTTCAAATGCATCTCCAACATTTACCCGCATTTTACTATGTCTCTGGTCATGGATCTTTTTAGAAGGATGCCGAAGCTTTTTAGGTTGAATAGGCAGAATAGTTATCTCTGTTGATCCAGTTTGCTTGCCTGCAGGACTGTAGCACGCTGTTTGCCTGCCAATTTGCTTCATATCTGGTCATATCTGGCAACACAGGGTGCTGGGAAATGGGCAGTGGGCGTAATCACACAGGCCAAAACACAAACAGAAGTTTGCTCCGTAATGTCAATTTCAAAGCATGTTAGCAAGTTTCCATAATCTCTGATGACATATCATAGTCATTTTATGATTAAGTACAGTACATATATTACATGTTTTTCCTTTAAGAAGGGGTATCAGTACATTACAGAACACCCTCTATAAAACTAAAGCCATACATGCAAGGTTTTAAACTCCATTTTTTCCCCAGAGGATACACAGGAAATGTAAGTGAATTGAGAAATAATGAATGAAGTCACTATAAAATGTATGTTGATTGATCATCGAGGATCCTCGTCTCTGGAGTCCAGAAAGGCCTGTTGTTATCACCTTTACAACACGTCATGTAAGGTTATTACAAAACACCACTAAACCCTCTCCAAATGACAGATTTCTGACTTGGTCTGAGAAGTGCAATGCATGGCAAGCTCCTGAAAGGTATAACCCCAACGCACACATACACACACACAAATACACACCTACATTACCAAAAATCACAAAATGACAGACATGACAGTAGAACTCTGTCAGCAGAACATCTTAATATCGCCTGGTGAAGACATTGTGGGAGGGACCAAGGAGAGACATCTAAAGGTCTCTCCTTTGCCCTTTGTGGATGCCTTGTATTTGGACCCTCTTGAGAGCTTGAGTAGGCTTGTCTAGGCTATTTTTTTTTTTTAGCCTTACAATGACTGTTGGGAAAATGACCAGACATTGTTGTTAACTTGTTTCTAATGAATAATTTAATTTGCATCATCTGACCAGTTTTTTCAAAGACATTATTGTTGTGTCCGAAATATCACTCTAAGTCTCAAACTTAAAAACAAGAGTCAGAGTAGATCTGAAGTTTACTGTCGTCCCGTCCAGCAATGGAGGTGGTTCATGAAGCATCTCGGTGTGTGTGTGCGCTGAGCAGGGCCCCTACTCCTCCTATAGGGCGTATTCACCCACGTGACCCCTATCCATAACAACAAGCTTTGGCGGCCATCTTGGGGTCCATGTACGGCATTGTTTTGCTGTGTTTTATTCCGCTCTGACCATCATATTCTGAAGGAGACACAATTTCAGTGCCTTGTAATTATGGTACTGTGCCTCATTGTTGGATGTGGGACTAGGACGGGTAAAGCGCACACACACCGCGAAAAGGTTAGGTTATTTCGCGTCCCGCGTGTGATAACTAACCAGGGGGAACATGTGGATGGACTAACATCTACTCGGCGCAGACAATGGATTTCTGCCATAAGTAGAGCGAATCTGACAGCGGAGAAGTTGGAGAATGAACGTGTGTGTGGTAGCTTCAAAAGTTCTTGCTGCTCCTGAGGAACAAGACAACGCTACTACTGGTACCAAAGAAACATGGACAACTTCACATCATCCAGAAAACCAGACTCCATCCAGTTGTACGGAACTCACAGGTACAAGCACTTCTGACAAATCTTCCCAGACATCCGAATTTAACTATCTGTTCAAGGAAAGCAAGATGCAGTCTTTTACTGAGGAGTATTTTTCAAACTGTCATGACAGTGATGACAAGGTACGATTTTACACAGGCTTGCCAAGTTTTGATACATTGAATACAGTTTTCAATTTTGTTGAGGCCCATGTGTCAAGGAGGACCAAAACCTTAACACCATTTCAAGAGTTTGTGATGGTTCTCATGAAACTGAGGCTCAATGTGCCTCAGCAAGATCTGGCATATCGATTTGATGTAAGTCAGCCTACTGTCTCAAGGATTTCTGGTCATGGATGATAGTGATGGATGCACGACTCTCACCCCTTCTCAAATGGCCTGAACGAGAGGAGATCATTTGGACAATGCCAGCATGTTTTGAGTACTCATTTGGTAGTAAGGTGACTGTAATAATTGATTGTTTTGAAGTGTTCATCGAGAGGCCTTCCAACCTGCTCGCAAGAGGGCAGACCTTCTCCAACTACAAGCACCACAACACTGTTAAAGTACTAATCGCTATCACACCACAAGGATCCATCTGTTTTGTGTCTAGGGCATGGGGGGACGTACATCTGACAAGCACCTTACAGCAAACTGCGGTCTGTTGGAAAGACTGAAACCTGGTGACTTAGTCATGGCTGATCGTGGTTTCACAATTCAAGAGAGCCTTGCCCTACGCCAAGTGAAACTGGCCATTCCTACATTCACTCGTGGTAGCAAACAGCTTGACCCAGTTGACATTGAGCACACAAGAGGAATTGCCAATGTGAGGATACATGTTGAACGTGTGATTGGACAGTTGAAACAGAAGTACAAGATGTTACAGGAAACCTTGGAGATTGATTATGTCAGCCTTACTGGTGGTTCCACAGAACCGATGGTAGACAGAATTATCAGAGTATGTGCTGTGTTAACAAACATGTGCCCATCAGTTGTACCCTTAACTTGAATTGCAGATGTCTCAACCATTACATGATAAGGACACTGTTTTTTATTTGATATACTGTTTTGAATTCATATTCATACTGTACAGATAAGGATAGTAATAAATATACTGTTTTGATTTCATATTCATACTGTACAGATGATAGTAATAAATATACTGTTTTGATTTCATATTCATACTGTACATATAAGGATAGTAATAAATATACTGTTTTGAATTCATATTCATACTGTACAGAATAGCGCTAAATCAAGTTTTAGTGCAGATACTACCATACAAATTGTGACAGTGTGAATGTAGCAATGCATCTTGAATTTATTTCCATCTTTATCCAAATGACTTAGATCATTCATTGCCCCAAATAGTGATGGAATGGGGGTGAACGGGCACATGTTGACCCTTCATTTCTGTAGAGTTTTTTGTAGTGCTCAGTCTTCAGGAACAAAACCTCACAACTCCAAGGTATGTGGGGAGGGGGGCACCTGCAGCACTGTATGAATTTATTTAGCCTTGCACTGTAAACACGGGGAAGGACAGTAAAGGTTACTATAGTAACAAGAATTACAAACAACGACATTATCTCCAGGTTAACCTCAAATGTAAAATACAAAAACTTTCCCAACCACGACGTATTTCCCATCAAACCGTTTTCCCTTAACGCTTTGTACAAAGCCAGAGACGACGTAGTTGTAAGCCTGCAGACTTTTGTACGCCTTGCAACTTTCCTGTGTGTAAACAATTGTCTCCAGTACTAAGTACGACGCAAGATCCATTGCCTCCACTGACGGCAGGCGATCTGCGTCTAACTGCTCATCTTGAATCAAAAAAGGATCGATTCCAACCGCTGAAATCTTTCTTTGGTAACGCAGAAGGACATGAGGTTGCAGGCCTCTCGCATAATCAGACAGCGGACACGCTAGGTCAACTTCTTCTGACATTTAATAAGTGGACCCCAAGATGGCGCCACGCGAGATGCTGACGTCACGTGAATACGCCCTATAAGTTTGGGTGTGTGTGGCAGTGGCTGCCCTGGTCAATCAGAATTAGTTTCACTTTTGGCTTTTGGTCTAACATCAGTCAGTCTAGGTGTGACCGCTCCTGCTTCACACACTGAACTGCTCCATGTTTATAGATAAAAACACTACAATCATATATTTCACTGTTAAAGGCCAGGCCTAGACATTCAGATACAGCCCATAGCGATTACACTTAGTTAAATAAATGGGTAATTGGATACAGAACTATGTCCTCTCTGCATAAATGGCAGACTCTGATACTCTGGGCTCCTGTCACACACGATTTCACAAATATAACAGCAAAACATTCAGACACTTGAACAGCCGCAACTATTTATATAACCTGGGCAGGAGTGGGTTAAAGACTGCGGCGAAGCAATATGCTGAGGCTGGTCTGGTCCCATGCACCGTCCTCAGCTAGTTATATCAATTCGTCTCGGATTTTAAGCCATGCTTTTTTTAGAAGGGTAAATACGCATTCACTGGATATCAGTCTTGGACGTAGCATTACACAAATTCTATGCCCATTCTATGACAACTCTCCGGGACTCAGGTTCAGGACGTCCTGCAACAGGTAAGTTGACACAAACTGGTCTACAAGCTACAGCTATTAAGCTAGCTCGGTGTACTGTGTGTTTAAGGCTAACTTAGCTCTATATTTGGATGGCTAGCAAGCAATCTAAAGCTAAATAGCGTGGTGGTTAGCTGTTAGCGACGTTATTTATCGTTCTGCGAATGTATAATTTTGACATTCACTTGTTTACAGGTTGAACGTTAATATGTTCGACATTACATTATGCTGACGCTGACAAACATCATGATAGGGTGGTTGTAGAAGTAGGCTTTGGTTTGTTTACAATTTAGGAAAGTTATTGACGTTCCTAAATGTGTGCTGCTAATTAACCGGTTGACATTGCATTGCACTTAACATGGTACTCTTGTTGCAATAGTTAGGTACAACATGCTAACCTTAATACAATGAGCGGTCAAATTGGCCGGTAGTCTAACGTTATGGCTCGTTTTTCTCGTTACGTTATGTTCCACGAATAACATTCCCTGTCCTAATTAAGAATAATCTCGCCGTGTCACCTGTGCGAAACGCAGCCCTGTATATTTCCGGGGTACGTCATTGTGCTTTTAACGGAATGGTGTGTATCCTTAGTAGAGGGGGTTGTGACTAGTGCCTTAAGTAAATTCGGATTTCCTCCCTCGCGCGTTCGTTAAGCAGGATACACAGTTAGATGTGTTCTTATAGTTTTATCATGAGCCTAATGAATGCTAATGTTTGGGAAAATGTAATTGGCTACTGGATGTCCTAAATTTCCCTCGGGATAAATAAAGTATCCATCCAATTGGAAGTTGCAATGCATAGGCATAGTGTGGTGGGGTTTGTAGCATACATAATTCACAATGACGCCGAGTTGGGCCTAAATCTTCACCTATAATCGAAAAACAATCAGTAATTAACGCAGGGTTCATCAACAGTAGGCTAATAGTGTGGCGATAAAGTCATGAGTCCATACAACAATAGGTAGATTTCAAATACAAATTAATAATGTAGACTAATGGTCTTTGGGTCCGCACCAGACAGTGACGGCAGCAAGATGTAGGCCTACAGCCTGCCAGTTTCTTAATCAAAGTGATTATTGGTGCTCCATTCTGTTGAGATAAGGTTGGCACTATTGCTACAGATCCGTGTCAGTAGTGGCTTAATGTTTTTTTTTCCCCTCTCCACTGAAAACACCATTTTCCCTAATGCTACAGAATGGGAAATAAACAATACGGAACGAAGTCTATGGAAAATTGGCAACCATTCCGGACAATAATATCCAAACTATTGGTACAGAATACAGGTGCCTTTTCTAATAGGACTAAAATGTATTTTTTTTTTTATATTGGTCTATACATTTTCATAACTTTTAGATCATAGGTGGAACAAAGAGGAGAACAAGGTGGAAGAAGTTGAAGCTCTCAATATTGATATACCTTTCAGTAGGCTGATCAATTAGGTTACCTGTGGCCATCCCTTAGCCATCATATTCAATTACATTCTTAAGACACCACTTTACCTCCTCCATACTGTAGCTGGCTAAGGTATATCGTAGGTTGTCGTTAATGCAATTTAAATATAGTAGGCCAGGATGTTATACAATAATACAACAAATGGGTAGGTTGACAATTTCAGTCTCGTGATAATTAGTCAGTATACGCTTACAGCACTAGTACACATGAAATGTTGAATGTTGTGTTTCCCACCAGTCCACTCTTCTTCATACGTAGAAGACTTGAATGACAAAGACATGATGAATGAATAATAAATAATAATACAAATCAGTCATTGCTTAAGGTTTGAGTGTATAGGAATTGCCTGGCAGATGCTGATAGATGTGACTTTTAATCTAGTCCATAACCTCACTACATGCTTACTCTTGTTGTTAAGGCCTGGGTGTTTCATTGCTTCAACTCTGAGTTTGTTTGGCAGGTGGCACATTTAGAGCAACCAGTGATGCTTTGCCACAATTGGCCACATTTAGGCAACTGCAAAGAGATTGTGTGTGTGGTTATTCTTGTAGTATAAATACTGTTGTTGTAATCTAAAAACTGTATTTCAGCAGAGTGCAAAAAAAAAAAAATAACTTTGCTTGAGAGTAGAATCATTATTTCGGTTCAGTCTGGACCCCTCTCGCAGGTTTATTGGG
This sequence comes from Clupea harengus, assembly GCF_900700415.2. Lineage (NCBI taxonomy): Eukaryota > Metazoa > Chordata > Actinopteri > Clupeiformes > Clupeidae > Clupea > Clupea harengus. Next base: position 15,145 of record NW_024880330.1, read on the forward strand.
TCTTGTAGTGGAACAGAGCAGTTCCATTAGAAGAAGGGGTCCACTTCAAGGAGCTCCAGGTCACCATGCAGGGATCATTAGTATGTTGTGCTGCATTATGACACCCTCAGGGGAATGCAGCCAGGAGTCTAGGCTATTACATGTAAGAAGAAGCATGAAGTCACAGCACAGAAACAAGAAATCACACAATAATGGCAAAACAAGTACAAACAGAGATCATTGATAAATGAAACATCAGTTATTGAAACAACAACTTAGACGGATGGTATTATAATGCCATTAGGAGCTGTGGAGTATGACTTGGGCATTAAAAAGTAATGAAAATATATTTTAATATTTTGACCAAATTAATTATCAAACTGCCTCATTTCATTTCACATGCTTAAAATGGATGAAAACACACAAAAATGTGAGCTCTCTTAACAAAAATGAATACTCAAAAATGAGTAAAGGGAAACTTTGAGATTTTTCAACCAAGGCCCTATTTTTATTTTGTATTTTTTTTGGGTCCAAACCTTTACTAAGGACAATTAACGATTAAAATTGGTCCAGAATTGAGTTAGAACGCTATAACCGGAAACTGCAATACAATGTAACCCTATGGGGCAAACATCTGCGTCAAATTAAACCATTTGCTTTTGCTCCTGACAGACTCACAATGTTAAAGTGCCTGACATCATGGAAAGGATCCCTGCAGAGATAGACCTGTCTGTTTCCCTCAATAACTGTAAAGAAACTGTAGAAAATGACTGGATTTCTACAGAAACTTAAAACTACAGAAACTGTAGAAACAGTCAATTTCTACAGTTTCTTTATAATCATTGAGGTAAACGGACACAGGTCTTAGATTCTCAATTATTCTGATGTGTCAAACACCGTATCAAGTAGCCTCTTTAAGCTTGTTGGTGGAACACTGCCCGTATGTATGCCTTCTGAATGTATACTGTATAGTTTGAATACTCAACATAATTGAATTCCTCTCGCCCACTTTAATGTATATTGATATTACAAGTAGTATAACTATGATGACTATGACTTTGAGAACAGTTTATTTACAATTAGAATTACTCTCTGAATTACTAAATGGAGTGGAAGAAACCAATTAAATATGTTTGTTTGGTGAACAGTAAAATGGCCAATTATAAACAATAGGGGATGAATACTTTCTGAAGCCACAGCAAAGAAATGCAGAGGACAACAGAGAAAGGCCCAGGGAATGAGAGATCCGATTATTCCAGTTATATTGTGTACTTTGTGTTTACACCTTAACTGATATATGTTTACCCTTGTCCTGATTAGACAATACAAACTGGATGTTAAGGAAACATACCGGTACATTGAGTGAAAGTCAGTCAAAATTAAGAATGAATTGATACAAAGGACAACATAGAAAGACTTTAGTTTGAAGACCGATGTGAATTACATTTTTGTCATTGTAAATCTGAGAAGCAGAATAGAGCTCTGGTGTTAAACATCTGTTGTGTCTCTTTCCAGGGCAGCTGGAGTAGTTCACTTCAGAATGGCATCAGGTGGGGAGGGACCAGGTACCTCATCTCCAAAACCCAAAACATTCTCAAACCGCCTGAGCAAAGAGAAGTCACCCTACCTGTTGCAGCATGCACACAATCCTGTGGACTGGTGAGACCACTTATTGTACATCAGAGTGTGACCTTAGTTTCTGAAAGAAAGAGAGTTTATGTTTGAACATGTATGGATAAAACGTTTTGTTGCTAGGTTCCCTTGGGGCCAGGAAGCTTTTGAGAAAGCTAAAAGTGAAGACAAACCCATATTCTTGTCAGGTGAGATTTTAAGATGAGAAGATTAATACAAATCATAACTGTTACATTGAGGATTTTATGTCACGTACAAATGAATGCTATTGCTTTGTCTCTACCGGCAAAAAATTCCATACCACAGTCCAAATAGTAAAACTGTAGTATTTCAAAACAGTTGAATATCCAGCACACTGTTTACATTAACCTTTGTTTGTTGTAGTTGGTTACTCCACATGCCACTGGTGCCATGTGATGGAGAGGGAGTCTTTTGAGGATGAGGAGATTGGGAAAATCCTCAGTGAAAACTTTGTGTGCATTAAGGTGGATAGAGAAGAGAGGCCAGACGTTGACAAGGTTTACATGACATTCGTGCAGGTGAGGATTTGGCTGTATGTTTGCTTGATTGTCTGTGTCAAAATGATCATGTATAACGACAACAACCATGCAGACAGGAGTTTGGAAAATCCCTTTCTGGTATTTCTCTGCAGCTCTATCCACAGTTTTCTAAAGACGTCCTCAATGTGAAATGTTGTTCATAAATGTGTTAATCTTTGTTACACAAAAAAGCAATATAGCTGCAAACAGCAATGAGGGGCCCCAGTAGGTCATGGTTGCCATGGATACTATGTCAAGGGCTGTATGCACTCACATGTTTCATGTCAACTGACCAAAGTCTGGTCAAGATATGAGCTGACGCCCTGTTTGTGTGGCAGAAGAGGGAAGGGAAGCAACAAGTGGTAAATGTACATAATACATATGCAAACATCATATGATATATACGTGATACATACAAATACAGCTTAGTGACTATGTAGTGTGCTCATAGGGTTACTGTTACAGGGGTAAGAAGAGTAGGAACAGAAAAACATGTCGGTGGTGGCAATAATATATGCTAGCATAGGGTATGGGGTAGAGTAAGTGTACGGGCAGTACGGTGGTGATGGGTGCATGTGGGTCGAGGGTTTCTACAGGAAGGTCAGGTGGAGAGACTACAGCAGTGTCTCATAGTGAAGATAGTCTAGTCTAGACTAGGAGAGGAGGAAAGAGACAGAGTGAGTGGGTAGAGTTTGGCTGTCAATATGCGTAGACGAGGAGCAGTGGTGGTGGGGAGCAATGTTTCCACATCCATCAGCATTTGGATCATGCTATAAGAGAGAGTAATTTTATTAGGAGTCATCAATTTGATAAACAGATAAGGAGATATTTTTAGGTAGTCAATTAACAGTAGGTAATATGTTTAGCATGATAGGTATCTACGAAGATAGACCCAACAACCACTTTTATAAGGCCAACACATCAAAAGATATCAGGAAAGGTGCGTTTGGCATGATTTTGTTTGGGTAAAGGATTTTAGTTTATGAAAATATCCCCCGACACAACGCGTACGTGTGAGTACCCCGTTAGGTCTAGTGCTAGTTTACGATAATAATTGTACTAGTACTAGAGTTATAATACAGCTTTAACTTAACCTGCACTGCACTGTGTTTTAAATCTGTGTTTAATTTTGTCAGTGTTTCCACCCCTCATGGTGCATTTTCAAAGCCATTGTTAGCTAGCTAGTGCTACAAAGTGCCGTCTATTTAGTAATTTTACAAGTAGGGGTATTATTACTGATTCTGTCCTGATCCTGATCCTCAACTGGAACTGTCTTTCTGGTGTTGTCTTGAGTTTTAATCACAGACAGTTTTTTGTATGTTGTACATGCTCACATTTGATTTGTTTACTGTACATAATTTAGTTTATTTTTACACCATAGCTAGCCAGAATAGCTGCAATTCTGCTTTGTTTGGCAATTCTGCTGAATGCCGTAGTATCACTGTTAATGATATATATAAAATATAAATACAATATATTTGTCATAAATCAGTTGGGTGTAATACACTTTGTGGAGGTCCTTTTGGTACCACTGATATATAAAAGCTCAGACAGTGATTTATGGTAATGCTCTGATTTTGGCTCTCCCACTAGGCAACAAGCGGAGGTGGTGGCTGGCCAATGAGTGTGTGGCTTACGCCTGAACTCCGACCCTTCATTGGAGGGACATACTTTCCTCCCAGGGACACTGGGCGGAGGCCTGGACTGAAAACCGTTCTCTCGCGAATTTTGGAGCAGGTTGTAATATCCTTAATGCACAGACAGATTACTGAGAGCTTTGTAATAAAACAACATTACATGAACAAGCCAATGATATATATATTGTCAAAATGTAAAGGATACCCTTGAATACTTTTGAAGATTATATTTTGATTAAAATATGCCCTCACTAAAACCAGATAAACATCCAATTTGGCAGCTAGTAGACACACTTCGGCTTATGCAGTTGTTTGCAGTTCAGTGACAGCATATTTTAGTTGACTATGGTCAAAATATCCTCCAAATGTGATTAGACAGTGGTGTGATTTGTCACCACCCAGTAATTGGATGTTGGAACGTTTCTATCTGTTTTTCATACAAGTGAAAGCCGTTCTACCATGACCCAATTGTCAAAAATGTGTTAATACAAGGTATAAAGGGAATGCATTTTTGTCATACTGAGGTTGAATAGGCCCTGGATAGGTAAATGTAACTACAAAGCAGACATACATGTAACACTATCTTTAGTAGCAGTAGCTTTTATTTTCCTAATACTCTCTTTCTGTGGTACATGCCACAGTGGCAGGGCAACAGAGAGGCACTAGAGTCCAGTGGGGTGAGAGCGATAGAGGCCCTCACGAAGGGAACCTCCATTGCTGCTAATGAAGGGCAAACACCACCTTCAGGCCCTGATGTGGCCAACAGATGTTTCCAGCAGTTGGCCCATTCATATGATGAAGACTATGGAGGATTTAGAGAAGCACCCAAGTTCCCTTCACCTGGTAAACAACTTACTAAAAACTGATCAATTATATCAACATGTTTTGTTAGTTCAGTCCCAGCTAGTGACTATTTTGAATGAGAAACGGAGTAAACATGTCTTCCAGCACTGATCGTTAATCCATTTTCCTGCTTCACAGTGAATTTTACGTTCCTACTGTCGTTCTGGGCGGTGAACCGCTCTACCTCTGATGGTGCAGAGGCCCTGCAGATGGCCCTCCACACTCTTCGTATGATGGCACTCGGGGGCATCCATGATCATGTGGCTCAGGTAATCACAAGATGGATCATAACACGTACAGTTTACTGATGTCAAACATAACGTGAAATATTTAACTAATGCAAAAAGAAAGCAAAGGTGTATATAAACCCAGGGCAGGCGATGAGACATATGGTAATGGCGATCAACATGAGAAAAAAAATGCCTGAAAGGAAAAGTGGGAAAGTCATAGACATAAACATAGACAATACTTAAAATTAGGTTTTAGGATTAGAATTTGTAGAATTTAGCTTTACTTTATTTTTTTTAGGAAAAAATTAGGAAACAAAATCAAATTAGCCAGCAGATGGGGCAAGAGTAGTACATGTAAAATGTTAAAAGCACCCACCAAGAGGGAGAGAACAGAACCAACACATGCAGCGTATTGTAATGATTGAGGCAATGACAACATGCTAAAGCAGAATCGGATTGACTTGAGAATCTTGACATGTTTTATGATGAGCAGATTATGCCCTGCTCTCCTGCCCTCCCCCTCCAACCGTTTCAAAAGTCATCTTTTACATCTTACACCGAAATCTCACTATTATATGACCTGTGGTGAAGAAAATGAAAACCATGTACCATCTTTTTTTTGTAATACTTTTTCATAATGCTACAACACAATAGCTTTGAACCACACCACAGGGATTTGTTGAACATGCCGCTGTGTGCATTACCTCATTATAGGTTTATGTACAAGTAGTCACTTTTGGCTGGAGCTCCTGTCATTTTCATGACTTTCTTTTTCATTTGTTTCACAACTCGGGTTCTCTACTCTTCCAGCCAAAAATGAACATGCTTCAAATTGATTTCACATGAAACATAAAGGGAGAACTGGAGTCTTTGTATTATTGGGGTAGTTGTCTCAACACCAGTTCCAGTAGACAAGAATAAGTTAGAGTTAAATATAGTGCATTCAGAAAGTTTTCAGACCTCTTCACCTTTTTCCCATTTTGTTATGTTGCATCTTTATGCTAAAATCATTTAAATTCACTTTGTGACTCATCCATGTACATTCGATACCCTGTAACTGACATAGTGAAAACAGGATTTTAGAAATGCAAATTCATTACAAAGGAAAATATCTACATATTTGATGCTATTTTATACAAGATATAAGAAATTACCCTATTTGTAATATCGAGTATGCATAATAAAGGCTAAACAGGTTATCACTTGCGTGCGTTGTAAACAGACCGCATTTTAACAGGGAAGAACAGTGCATCTCTCTCTTCTCTCCCTCCTTCTCTCTCTCTCTCTCTGTCTCTTGCTCTCACACACACAACACACACACTCTCACACACACTCATATACACACACACAAACCACCAGAGGAAATGGAGGGCGAGAGCATATTCTTTATCCAATCATGTTTCGTTCTGTGTTTTAACAAAGCGTTTCAGAGTCAGCTTCATTTGTTCTCATCTCCTAAAGTTCCATTTGGCCCCCTAGTTCTCAAGTTCAGTTTGTAGTTGACCATCCCCAACATGGTAAATGGTTTGCATACTTTTTGATGCTTGTTTAATGCTTACAAGCTTTTAACAAGAAGTCTGTACATTTGAAATGTGGTGTTTCATGTGTCATTGCTAGTATTTGGACTGATACTCATGTATGTAGTACAGCTTATAAACATAAACCCCAAAGGGCAAATGTAATCTGACTTGTGCTATTCATATGTGAAGAGACATGCCTCTACAGTGGACTTGCAGTGGTTCAGCTTAATCAGAGCCTTTAAGCATGTATTACATCAACTTCAAAAGGCCCTTAAGTAGCCATGTATGTGCACAGAAGTGTGTATGTAAGGGTGGGCTGCAACCTTTAAATGATATAAACAGGTATCCAGTCACACAGGGATCCAATCACACAAATAAGTAAAGCCCATTGGGATGTGATTGAAATTGATCAGACATTAATAAGCTAATGGTGTAACACCAAATATTTAATATGCAGAATAATGTATTTTATGTATCATCAATGAATGAAAAGAGATGTGTTTAGGAGTGAAACACCAATATGTGCTACCCACACATGCTTGTTTAGTTCACATAATGTGAAATCTATGAATGCAAAAATATTATATTGTCTTTTTAAACATACAGTCTATAAAGGTTCTAGATTTTCATTTACTTTGACTCTCTGATATGCTTTCCTCCTATTTCACTTTCATGTTGTACTTTCAATAAGACTCTCCCTCCGTCTCCCATCCTTTCTCTCTCCCACCCTTTCATCATTTGTTTTCTCAGGGTTTTCACCGTTACTCCACAGATTCCTCCTGGCATGTGCCCCACTTTGAGAAGATGCTGTACGACCAGGCCCAGCTGGCGGTGGCCTACATCACAGCTTACCAGGTGTGTTTGTTTACGTGCATCTGTATTTGTCTTCATTCAGGATAGTCATATATCACAACCTAGACTAATGCACTTATTCAGCAGAAAGCCTGAAGGTTAATTGAATAGGGTAGGATGGGAATGCCCCAGTTTGCTTATTTTCTAAGCATTCGTTCACCACTATATCAAACTGTATGCTTATATAAAAAAGTATTATATCCTTTGGTAAGAAATTAGGTTTTCTGAGGGCATTACATGCGGTTATTTGGCCTAACAAAACCTAATTTTTTAACGAGAGAGCTGTACATGTCTCTTTGGTTGCTGTTCACCACAGGTGTCCAAGGAACAGGTCTTTGCAGATGTGGCTCGTGATGTGCTGCTCTATGTCTCTAGGGATCTGAGCGACAAGGTGAGCCATCTTCCCCCTCATTAGTGCCAGCGTCTGTTAGCCCCTGCTGACGCGGCACCATGCAACAGGCCACAGATTGCTGAAAACTCTCCTACACAGCCCAAGCCCTTCTTTTAGAGGTCAACTCATGTCTGTACAGTAGAAAGGGCACTATGGCCAATCCAGAGAGGGGTGATGAGTTGGCCGACCCTTACAAGAGGAGGTTACATGTACAATTAACTGCATTGATGATGATTATATTTGCCATGATTTATGGAGTAATTACACATTAACAAAACATGGCCCTGTAGGGCACACTTACCAGAGATGGTCATTTTTGTTCATTGGGAAAATGAGTTGCTTATTTCTCCTATGGCTACCTGGTAGTCCAGTGGGGGAGGATCATGATTAGGTGACTAGAGGCAGGTGTTCTTCTGCTTGGTATGAGATAGTATGGGAGAATTTCTTAGTTTAGTTCTGTAAATATTTTATATCAAATTTCTCTTTACTGTAGTTAAGTGGTCAGTGACTATTTCTTATTTTTTTGTGTACTGTTTAAAATACAACTGGAATGCCTTTGGTGAATTTTTGATATGCATGTTGATTTGAAATGATTTCAAACACATTTACCCATTTGCACACCATACAAGGCGCCATCTTGCACATCAGGAGCAGTTGGGTTTCAGTGTAGGACACTACAACACATAGTCCGATTCCAACTCCTCTTCCTTCAGAATCACCATCGCCCCCTTGTTTACATACTACAGCACAGGTCAGTTATGAACTATGAACATGTCTGTCAGAGACAGAGCTGCCAAGCCACTAGCCCCAACCTCAAAGGTGTTGTTGTTGGCCTATAGCCATGGTCAATTTTGCTGAACTTTAGGTGTAGGCTCGTCTACATAACATAAGACAATTTGCATTGGGAAAATCGAATGAGTTGAGGGGTAGACAAGCTTGTTAAATGCATTCAGAAGATGTTGCAGTGGTAGAAACAAAAATAACCTCTCACAAGTAGGCCTAGGAAGCCTAATAGGAAGCCACAAAAATCATACTTTGAGACAGAGTGTAGCCTATTGATACACTACTGATACACTGTGTGTATCCCAAGCAAGCTAAAAGACTCAATAACACATGGCTAATCAATACACAAAACAAAATCAGCCCAGCAACAGGCCAAGCAGCCCTATATAACAACTTTTAAGAACACTTTTGAAGCAAGGTACTAATAGTGTCAATGACAACATGTTTTAATATCCATTTGGTAAGCTGTAACATCAGTGTGTTCAGCTATGCAGCATTTGGAGCCCACATCAGCCCACAGTGACAGGCTACACCAGCAGAGTAACCAGCGGGTCGTTTTCACTAACTGTAGGCTTACTGTTACATTCTGCATCAGCTGCATTGCTTAGACTTTTTATTTACACATTTATAAAATAGCCTGCCTGTTATGCTAAGAGGACAGGCACCTGGTAGACTCAGTATTGAACATCCCTTTCTCCCAAGTTAACATGTGTAGGCCTAGATCGAAGGTGTCAAGCTATGATTAAGACTACGTTCTGTCTTCACATAATAACGAACTTGTACGTTTTACCAGGAGGAGGAGTTTGAAAAATGTAACATTTTAAATGTGGGAAAATTTGGCCAAATGGTAGGAAAAGGTGGGCTCATTGGTCTGGGGTATAATCACGTATTCAGAGGAAAACGTGTCTCTAAACCATTCGGTTACTGAGATATGTTCTTAATAACGTGCCCTGCAGTGGCAGGTGGAATCTGGAACATACCAGGAACATTTGCCCGAGCTCAAATAGAATCCAGTGAAACAATGCATATGTTCTGTAGATAGTGTGGGCTTCAGCAGTCTGTCCCTGCATAGGCCCAATGCATGTGTCCAGTCAGACTCCACATGACCTATGGCACATATAGTCCAGGCCACAAAAGTCACTCAATAAAATTGATGTCAAAATGACTGTATTTGACTGTACAATAGGCAGAGCAGGCCATGCTACTTACATCCCTGGAACACAAAGTATCTTGTTATTTCACTTAATACTTAGCCATTCTCTCACTTATATTACACACCCGTACATCTAGTTATTTTCTCAATTGATTCATTATTCATTTATAATGTGAGCATCCAAAGAGTGTTTTGGGGATCCCAGTGACAGGTCTAATGTATCTCTCTGTGCTAATCTTTGCAGTCTGGGGGATTCTACAGTGCAGAGGATGCTGATTCTCTACCCACGTCTGAGTG
>NW_024880331.1:0-25000 GCF_900700415.2 Clupea harengus
TCAGTGGTTAAGCCCTCGGCTGCACATCTGTGAACCTGGACACTGAGCCTCTGGAAGCTCTTGGGTCTGAGGCGTCTCTCTGGTCTCTGCTGTTATGGGCAGCATCCAGCCGGTTGGAGATTTATCACGTTTCAGAAGGAGAAATTGAGAGATTTGTAGGGGAGGGATTAGCGATGGCTTTGCTGGTTATGTAAAAAGCCAGTGGCGGTGTGTAATTCGCCGGGATTATGGGCCCTTCCCCGGGGAATGGGGCGGACCTCAATGGCCTCCCGCTGGGAGAGGCGTTGCCAGGCACCAGTGCAATGACCTAAAAGTGCCCCCAGAGCAAGGGTTGATGATACCAGAGCGAGCCACCCATCGTCTGTCAGTCTGTCAGTTGCAGGGCAGTCGCTAGGACTGCAACCACCGACCAACTCGGCGTCGTGCTTATAAAGGCAAACTGGCGTGGGTGTCCACGTGTGCTTGAGACAGCGGGAGCTCTTCCCCAGCCATCACCGGCACCCCATGACAGCCCTCTCAGAAGCTGCATGAAGATGATGTTCTGCACCACCTTCCTCTCTGCTCCGTCCGAGGAGCTGGCGGAGGGCGTACCGCTGCCGGGCGGCTGCCTGGCGCCACTGCACTGCCTGGTGCTGCCGCAGGACGAGCTCTATGGGCCCCTGTCAGAACCGGTCGCCCGACTCTCGCTGCGGCACGGTCACGGCTGCTCCCCACTGGACGTGGGCCACCTCCTGCTGGGACGGGGCGGGTCTCCTGCGAGCTCCTCGAGGTCCCAGAGCCCCACTGCCACCAGCCCCGTGGCCTCACCTGCCTCCAGCGGGGCCTCGCAGACTGGGCACGAGAGCCAAGGTAAGGTGGCTCCCAGTCCCATAACAAAGGGCAGGACAGAAAGAAGACAGAAGATCGGTTGATTCTTCATACGATTGTGATTATTTTTCCATCTGTGGAAATGACAACAGCTGTTAGAAGACTGAACGGAGGAAGTGCGATTGGGCTTTAGTTGGCTGGTCTTATCAGGTTGTTTTCAGGTTGGCGTTGATGTCGTTTTCTCTTTGTGTTGTCCCTCTCGGCTGTGGACATGAAGGGTTGTGTATGTATGTATGTATGTATGTATGTGGGTGTGTGTGAGAGAGAGTGTGTGTTTGCTCTGAGAGGATCTCCTTGATGCTATCCCTCCCAGCTGTTCATGTCGTCCCAGCTGTTCTCCCAGACTGCTGGCAGTGCCTAATGGAAATGGTGCCGTGACTGGGCTGTAGATGCCCTTTTGTAAAATGGGAGCTGGACAGTTGTTAGTGCAGGGTGTCTGCAAATTGTCCATTCTAAATGCACAGAAGGGTGCAACACTTTTTCTTTCTTTTTTTTGCTAACATGCGTCTAAACCATGGCATGTTCACATGGCCTGATGTGAACTTTCCATGGTACACTTCTTTTTTCCATCCCTTGATCTCAGGAAAAAAAAGTTGTTTTGGGGGCATGAGGCTTCGTTTTTGACATGCCGACATCTGTCTTACAGGACCCACCTTGCCAATGGCCACCGTGGATATCAAAAACCCGGAAATTAACAACATGCGTTTCCATAACAACTCCCAGATGAACAACATTGTCCACAGCAACTTCAATAAGAAGGAGAAGAAGGCGAAGGGCAAACGGAAGAAACTCACCAAGGCTGATATTGGCACGCCTAGCAACTTCCAGTAAGGATTTGTTTTATTCTATTATATGTTGCCTTTTCAAAGCGTTTCTGTCTAGTTGCTCTGGTGTGCCACTAGCAAGCGCACTCACAATTCCAATTCCAACACAATTTCAATTCCCTCGGAGCACATAAGACGATAAATGGAATGTAAATGTGATGGAATGGATTTTAATCCTGTAATATTTAATGCCCATTAAGAATGTGAATGTAAACCAAGCCCTAGTCTCGTGCCCCATTTCTTTTTTTTAAATGCATTGACACTGATATGCTGTGTGAGGGCTATTCCTCAGTGGGCCAATCCCTCAGTGCACAGGCCATAACACAAGCCCTTTAATCCCGAATAATGTGTAGCTCACGTGCCGTTCCTGGGTGCGTAAACATTGAGTCGTATTTTCAGGAATGGCGTTTTAAAGTGGTGTCGGTATGACAGCTCTGTGATCTCTGCCATCCAGGATGGTTGACCTTGGCTGCCCCTTCTGCAGCCTGATCCCTGAATGCCCCCATCTGAGCACACCAGGCCGCTAGAGCTTTGAGTTTATTACTGTGTGAAGGTCCCAGGCTCAATGTCATTGTGGCCTGATTAACATTGAGACACGTCCAGGCACTGGAGTTATATTGCTGCAGTGGCTTCGTAAGCGAGTAGGAGTATTGATGAGTTGGGGGGGGGGGGGGGGGGGAGGGGAGAGGGTATTGAGGAGCTGCAGTGTTCTTACCTGGCTGCAGGTTGCCCTGATGTGTATACATACAACGAGTAGACAAACTTGGCATGGGGCTTAGTGTGAGGGCATGGTGGTGCAGTTGTTAGCGTCAGCACTTTGTAAGCAGTTGACCCGGGTTCAATTTGGATAAAAGCACTTGCTAAATACCTGAGTGTGCACATGTGCCTTATAAACCACTGTTAACCACTGTGTGTGTGTGTGTGTGTGTGTGTGTGTGTGTGTGTGTGTGTGTGTGTGTGTGTGTGTGTGTGTGTATATATATATATATATATATATATATATATATATATGCATGCATGTGTGCACTTGTTTTTATATGAGGTGAGGAACTTGGGTTTTGTCCTGTAAATTATGTATATTGACAGCTGGTGTTCTCTCTCTCTCTTTCTCTCTCCCCAGGCACATTGGACACGTGGGCTGGGACCCAAACACAGGCTTCGATGTGAGTATGATTGCTAACGTTGGCGATGTTCGAAGGCATTTTAATAATGTGTAGCCCAGCGCAGCAGCAACAAGTGCCAACTTTGATCTGACGCTAGCTTGATGCGAGGCTTAAGACAACGCTTAAGACTTCCTCCGTCGTGCCAGTTATCAGCTGTCAACAACCATGTCAGAAGTCAGCAGCCTCTTCTGCGCCAGAGTCACAAAGCCCGCTGCTTATTGCTCAGCCAGAGGCATTACACAAGCAGATTTGAGGCGAAAAATAGTAATCATAAACCTGTTTCCTCATAATCCATTTCCCTCCTCCCAGAAAAAAAAGAGGATAATATTTATCCGTAGAGGGAAAGAACAAAAAAAACTTGCATGCGCAAAGTTATGAGAAGGAAGTATTATGTGCTATTTTCATTGGAAAGAAGGAGGCATGTTATGCTTTTTTAACACAGAGCCAATCCTTATGATTGACAGATCTCGTGCTCCACACATCGTTGGCAGCGGATGAGGCAGCACAGAAAAGCCCATAGTGGAGACACGCGGTGAAACCGTGTCTGTTTAGAAATCTTTTCCAAGCACGTAGCACCAGGGCACATAGGTCACTACACACAGACATCCAATACTGGATTGGGTATCAGAAAATAGCAGTAATAATCCAGTTTAATCTCCAAACCCAATCTGAATACTTCCCTCCGCCGGAACATGGGCTGGAACAAGAACATAGTCAAGCATCTCTCCTACCACCAGGTGGCAATGCTGTTGTGGTGGAGGACTTGTGCGAAAGGCCATATTTTCACAGGTTGAACCAGGTTCAATGCTACTAAAGGACTAACCCGGAAAGACGTAATCTCTGTAGACCATCGGTTCCCAAACTGGGGTACGCGTACCCCCAGGGGTACGCAAGGTGGTTCAGGGGGTACGCGGGGAGAAATTCGCGGAATGTACCCTTTGAAACAGAATTGCAACTTTCAGACGGAAACATCATTTTGTGCATCAAAATCACCCAAATGCCCCTGTATTTTGCCCTGCAAGGCTGTATTTCTTTCTAATAAACACAACAACGATCGCAACGATGGACAAGCATTAATTAAAAAACAAAACCTCTGAGAAAATGTCACGTCTGTGCTGAACTCCGCTCTGGCCACGCCCCCTGTCCAACGTCCTGTAAAATTAATTAATTTAATCTTCCCAATCGCCTGCAAATAATGTTTTTTTTTGTCTTCTGTTCTATTGATGGCTGGCAAACAACAACGTTAGAAGATTTGGGTCACTTGTGGCACCTAAAAGGTTTTTTCAACGGGGGGGTACGTAGCTGGAGATAGAATGTCTGAAGGGGTACGGGACTGTAAAAAGTTTGGGAACCACTGCTGTAGACCATTTGTTTACTGTCACGTATTAAAATGGTTCTAACTGACTAGCTCTCTGCCATCAAACTGTCTAAATGTGCCGTCTGTGGCTTGATGGTCCCCAGCTGAACAACCTCGACCCTGAGCTGAAGAACCTCTTTGACATGTGTGGCATCTCTGAGGCCCAGCTAAAAGACAAGGAGACCTCCAAGGTCATCTACGACTTCATCGAGAAGAAGGGCGGTGTTGAGGCAGTGAAAAATGAACTCCGCAGACAAGGTGTGTTGGCATCTCTGTGATCGTGTGTGTTCCCCTGTGTGGGTGTGTATATATATATATATATGTGTGTGTGTGTGTGTGAGAGAGAATCTTTGGCAGGCTGAGTGTATGAACAGCAGGACGCTGCAGAATTCCTGTGGCATCTCGGCATAGGTGTGTGTGTGTGTGTGTTTGTGTGAGACGTGGTGGCGGCTAAGATCCATATGAGCACAGAGGCTCCTCAGTAAAGGATTAACATGTTTATACACTCTGTGTGTGTGTGTTTGTATGTATACTCTACACCTCAGGGTCGCCAAGGTTGTATGGTAGGTTGCTCTCCCTGTCTGCATGGGTTTGCAGTGAATTTACAGACCTCTAATTTGTGCGCTAGGCTGCCCAACCACAACCATGCTCAGCTTACTATTACTGCTCTGTGTGCATGCATCACACTGTCACCTTGGCATTGTCTCGCTGCAGGCCGAATAGGCTTATAGGCGAATAGGTCATACCTTCCTGACATTCCATCAGGGAATGCGGTATATGACTGTATTTGTGTAAAAAAATACAAAGAAAAGAAAAGAAACTCAGCTGCTGGTGGTAGTAGAAGTCATTGTAGCATGTACGACATTGTTTAGCCTGCAATGCTGTGTCTAACATGCAGTTAGCCTGCTTAGACAAGTGTCAATACATATGGCCCATAGGATAATGCATAGATAAGCTTTCCGGAATCATCCAAGAGCACACGTGGTCACCAGTGTGGAAGTCGAGCACGAGGGAAACACGGAGACGACTCCTAGTTGAATAGTTAAAAAGATCCGCTTTTCGTTTCTCTCATTGTCTCAGAACACACAACATAATCACGCGGAGTCTATGGGAAACGTAGTTAACCAATCCACTAACAGAAGGGTGAATGTAAACACAAGAACATGGGTAAGGTTGCTATAAATTATATTAAATATTAGTCATGCGTGTGATTGGTCACCAGGAGCCAATTATTTATTTTCTACCTCCTAATAATTCTTCTGTTGGTTAAGCGCTCTCTGTATCAGTTTAACAGAAACAAACAGGCACCTAAGCCTAAGTGCTGGAGGATAACTGCCCTGTTCACTGCCCCGCTCATCAGCGGCCTCTTCACTCTGGGGTAGTTACTTTACCAAAGGAGATGCGATCAAGTCCAAATAGTTTACAACTACAAAGTTAATCAAGAAAGCTGTAGAACGTTTCTGATGTTAGACTCTGAGCTACTTCTGGGAGTCTCTTTTAAAAAGCCCAGTCATTGCAGAGGGCGTGTGTTTATTAGCGTAGACCGTGCTGGAAGGGCACCAAGCAGAGGCCGAGTTCAACACTGCATCATGTGTGCCCACTGACTTTTCTGGTTAAGGTTTCAAGTCTGGTATGTTTTCTTTGTGTTATTTTAAGCTCTCTGTGAGTTTCAGAGTTGAGCTTATCTCTTGAGTGCGTTGTGTGATACTAGAGTTAGTGAGGTGAGGTGTGTGTGTGTGTGTGTGTGTCTGTCTGTCAGTGTGTGTTCAAGGAGCTTGCTAATTGTGGTTTCTTTTGGAATATGAAAGAGTCCTCATTTTTTTTTTGCTAATTAAAGTCTTACTGAAGTGAAACCTCACATTCTTTTTTTTCATTCGTTTCCAGCCCCCCCTCCCCCACCGTCACGTGGAGGCCCCCCACCTCCGCCACCCCCCACAGCACGGGGCCCCCGCCCCCCCACCACAGCGCGGGGCCCCCGCCCCCTCCTCCACCAGCGCGAGGCCGCGGAGCGCCACCTCCACCTCCACCCTCCCGAGCACCTTCCTCTGCCCCGCCACCCCCTCCACCCTCCAGACCGGGCATGGGAGCCCCACCCCCACCTCCACCTTCCAGAGGGCCGCTGCCTCCCCCTCCCCCTCCCCAGCCCACCCATGCTTCCAGTGCTCCGCCTGGGCCTCCCCCACCTCCCCCTCTCTCGGCCTCCTCTGCCTCCTCTCCCTCAATAGGTGGAGGAGCACCCCCACCCCCTCCGCCACCTCCTCCTCCCCCTCCGGGCCCCCCACCCCCGGGGCCACCCCCGCTGCCTGAGAACGGCGGGGACACATCTCCCTCGACCGGGCCCGGCAAGTCGGCGCTGCTGGATCAGATCCGTTCGGGGACCCAGCTGAAGAAGGTGGAGAACAACAACAAGCCCGTGGCTACCGGCGTTGGCCGGGACGCACTCCTCGACCAAATACGACAGGGCATGAAGCTCAAGACGGTGAGTGGTGGCCTCCACTTCTGTTCTTTTAGTTTGACTACGTGCCGATGATTGTTACTCTTAGTTTGACTACGTGCCGATGATTGTTACTTCGTGTTGAAATCCATGTCGCTCGTCAGTTCAACATATCGTGCAAAGTGTTTTAAGGTTATGGTCTGCCTCTTTGTTCTAGCATAGAAATAGAGGTGGTAGAATGGAAATAAGCGACGTACTTCCATGAACAGAACTTTGCTAGGGACCTTGATCGTGCTTATTGCTATCGATACTAGTCTATGCATGAATATGTCTAATGTTCATAATTTTATTTAGTGGTGGAGGAATGATTGATGTCTCCATGTGCTTTGTGTAGTGTGTTTAACACAGATCTCCACTTTGTTGGGAACATGAATTCTATAAAGTGTTTTTGAGTCTAACCTAAACCCTGTTTAGGGTTTACTGCAAAGTGCAGAGTACCTTGGCATGCAATAATGTAAAGAGCTGTGAGCGAGTGATGGGTCGATGTGGGCTGATGTGGTCATGTACCTGCTCTCCCAGGTGCCTGATACCCCGGACTTGGCCCCATCCACCCCAGCCTCCGCAGGCATCGTTGGAGCCCTGATGGAGGTGATGCAGAAGAGGAGCAAGGCCATCCACTCTTCAGGTGAGCAACAACTCCTCCTCAAAGCTTTCAAACCTTTGGGGTCTCTCCTCATGTTGAACCTTTAACTGGGCGAACTCGCTGGGGATCTGCAGACAGGTGTCGTAAAATACAGGATGTTGGTGATGCTCTTGTGCAGTCTGCCTGGCATGTGATCGAAACCACGTGAAGAACTGCTTCAGTAACAGTGCTTTCATTGCACCTCAGGTTCCCCAAACCCTTCAGCTATATGGAGAATAGGCTTTCAAAAGTTCATATTCGGAACCTGCAGTGGGCAGTAGGCAAAAGGCATCGATTTATTTGAGTTTGAGTCCCATTCACACGGACACACTTTCCAAATGTACACCAACACATGTGCATTCCATCCCACTTGCACACCCATGATGTTTTACTTGGTAGGGATGGGTGGGAAAATCAGAACAGTTTTATCATCTTTGTCATTTACAAGTTGAATTATAATCAAATTTCATGTATCAACCTGAAATCGTATAACCTGTTCTAAATCCGGTTCTAATATATTTGGTGTAATTTCCAGACAAAATGAGTGAATAAGTCCTATCATGCATCCTATCCCAATGTCCCTCTTACACAGCAGAGGAATATTTTGCCTCACGTATCGCAGTGTTATCGCGTCACTATTATTATTATTATTATTATTATTACTATTCTCACCCCTAACACCTGCAATAATTATTCTGTCATATTAGGGTTTGTCAAAAAGAATGCTTTTCTATGAGTTTTATACTTTTTTGATCGGTCACATCGCCTTTTTTGCAGCAAAAGCATTTTTCAGTCTTTATTAACTTAGTGCTTAGTGCTTTGCTAAGTATTTTAAGAGGACATATTGAATCTAGGACACAGTTCAATCTGAAGCACAGTCTGTTTTCCTTGGTGTGGTAGGCTAGTTAATTTAGTGGTCCTTGGTTTCAGATACGCTAAAGATCCCTTGTCTAGATATAACATGTGTAATACCTGTTATAACACCCTTGTTATCTTTGCAATGAATTCTATGCACTGCTATCATCTGTTATGTGTAAACATTTAATCACAGTTAACCAACATATACATATGCTGAAACACGTTGTTAATGTCTAATGAGTACTTCATAGTCACATCTTATTGGTGTGACTGCATTTGTTGTTGTTTGCATTAAGTTTTTATGGTCAAATACATCTGAAACTGATACATCCTCCCCTCCCTATTTGGCATTAGATGAAGATGAGGATGATGAAGAAGAGGAAGACTTTGAAGATGATGACGAATGGGATGACTAGTGACCCCCCCCCCTTGCCCCCTCCCTAAATAATAATGACACTAAATTGCTCCTGTCTTTCTAAAATCTTATTCAAATTATAATGTAAATGTTCTATCAGTTTTTTTTTTTTCTTCTTCTGTATATTTTTGTTGCCTTTAAGCTTTTTTTTTATCATTAATCTGTGCAATACCTCATTTAATCTGTAAAGGTTTGTCATCCTCTGTAAAGTTTTTTTTTTTTTTTTTTTTTTTTTCCCTATATTAACGTGCAATTTTACATCAAGTTTTTCTTGATTTGTAGAGTTGATTTTTTTTTTTTTTTTTTTTTCGTCAGTTATGGAAGGGAGAACTATGGATCCGATCTGACGGAACCCTCAATGTTGTAATGTCAGTCAAAAGTGAGAACACTATTTTCATACCTTTATTCTTCTGTACTCAAAATGTTTCTTTTTCTTATCAAAATCTAGTTTAGCACTATTATTTTTCTCGAGAATCAGCTCTTTGGAATATCCAGGCCCATTGCTGTTGGTGAATTGATTTTGTAAATTTACTCAAGAGTATGAGTCTGTTATATTTTTGCACGAATTGAGAAGATAAAAAAAGAAACAAAAAAAGAGAGAAAGAAGCAGATATCCACTACATAGGAACAGGGCAATATCCTAACTGTATTTAAACAACAGAAACTGTTCTCTGGAACGACCATAGAAAATCCACTACGGAGAAAAAATAATCTGACTTAACGCAACACTACAGCATACACGTAGGCCGAGACTTGACCTCTACAGGTGCATCATTTTCCGTTTCTTTTTTTTTTGTTTTTAAATATTTCCACATATAGCGTACAGTCAATGTGGTCATGTATATCTGTTACTCCCCCTGTGAAACTCGGAAGATGAAACATGGGTCATCAGCACTCTAATCAGGGCAGCATTCAAGTAAACGATGGTTGAAAGAGGGAACGTCGTTCCTGTGATCTATTTCTTTTTGTTTGTTTTGTTTGTTTGTTTGTTTTTTTAAATCATGCCATCCTGCGACATTGTTATTTTAATAACTGAATCACGTGACTAATGGCCACTGCTCACAAACACTACATTAACCCTTTCATTCCCCTATGGGGCGCTAGCTTGGGGCCATAGCTTGATTCACTGATGTAACATGCAGGAACGTGGCTACTGACAGACCATGGGAACACTAGTAGCAACAAATGCAAAATGATTTGTGTGTGTTTTTTTTTTCTTTTTTTTTTTAAAGCAGAGCAGTTGTCTGTTTGAGTTTTATTATCAATTTCTCTTTTGGTTGTTCTTCAACAGCAAATAGCTTTGCATTAAGGAACCACACAGACATCAGACTTTCAAACATAGGTTGGAAAAAGAATTAAGTCGTACACTCAAATAAATGTTAATATTTACAGACTCTTTGTGCTTTGTGCTTTTTAATTGTCAATAACCATTTTGCGTGTGTGAATGTGTGTACATTTGTATATGTGCATATGCATTCATGCGCAGGGAAAGTTTACTAGAGCCTGTATGTATGTTCGTGCTGTGTGTGTGTGTGTGTGTGTGTGTGTGCACTCGTGTAAGAAGTGTGTGAAGCACGTGTACTAAAGTGGATGGCTGTTGTTTTTAACTTCCTCTTCTGGGCTGTGGTGTTTGAACTCAATCTCTCTGGTGACCTCTGAGGCACGGCCCTCTAGGTCCTTCCCCTAAGCATGGTGTGTGCTGACAGAGGAGCTAGACACACACACACACACACACACACACACACACACACACACACACACGCACGCAGGATGCCACTGTGCATCTCTCAACACTGGTAAACATGGTTGATTAATCTCACAACAGATGTGACCTGTTTGCACACTCATCTTGTTTGGAGGTCTGTGAGAATGCAATTTCAGGTAATGGCCTCCAATATTAACACCTGACCTTTTCAAGTCATTATGTGAAATAATTTTTGCGACTAGAATATAGTGTCACATTTGAACAGCTCCGAATACTGACATGTAGCCATACTTATTAGCTGCTTCAATAAGACCCTGAAATGTGGCCCTCTGTCACCAGCTAATGCAGCTACAGATTAGACCCCATGCCACTCCAGAATGCAATAGTTTGCTGTGGAGATGAGGGTGTATAGGTCATGTTGCTTTTTCTTTGAGGTGTGAAAACTGCTCGAGAGCATGTGCCTTTGGCTTGGCCAAAAGGTCACAACAATATCCCCAGCCCCCTGGCCTGATGGGCTCTCAGTCCAGGCAACACTTTGGTTGTCTCTAAACAACAGCTCACAGCTCGTCTGCTCCGTGTGCATTGAGTGGGATTAGTGCAGGTATGGCACTTTCCACTGTCCTATTGGCATCTTCAAAGATCCAGCTGAGTCAGAACACCGGTCAATGGAGGCTTGGTCAAAAGCCAGGCTGAGGTAGACAGTGACTGTCCCACATCAACATTCCACCCATAAATGATGTGTTTTTGGTGGAACACTCATATCTTTATGGTCATAAAGAATATACGGTGTGACTACAGATCCGAATTGCCTTTGAATCTCCCTTTTTTTTGTTAGTTTGTTATTGTTATTGTCATGTCTTATGACATTACTGTGGCAGGGAGTGGTGCCAGATCTGTGGTTTGATCCACTGAGATCAGATTTGTGTCTTAATCAGCATTTGAAACAAATCAGGCATTCCCTCAACACATTTCAGTCGCAGAAAGGTTGGGGCGAGTTCAAATGACATAACTCGAGGCTATGCGGATTAACCTTAAATGGATGTGATGCACTGATTCGGTCTCAAGGGATGTGTTGGTTATGATTACAGCACAGTTATTTTTTAGACAATGGCCTGACCGTCAGCCCCAGCATGGCTGAAAGATTCCCACAACCTCCTCTGGATGCCATATACCATGTGACTATCCCTCTCAGCAGGTGGTATTGTGATCTCACTAAGGAACCTAGCGTCAAATAGTTTGCCCTCTGTAGAGTATCCAGTGGGAACTATTTATTTCTGGAGTTTTTATTTAGGTTAATTTGGATGCGGATATAATAACTCCATATGGCTTTCCCTGGTTATTTATTTGCACCACTTCCCCAGCTTCCACATCCCTGATTTTACTAACTACAATTCCTTCCAGTTCAGAAAATATATTTAATTTTATCGGAAAGAGTATGACTGAGCTTAACAGTTTAGAAAATGGCTACTACTATTTTCACATTAAGGGGTAGTCAGCCGTTCTAGTTCAGAAAATGAGAGGAGTTATCTAATGACACAACCGTCAGTATAGTACATGCTCTGATGTAAGACTCTGATCTCTGACTATCCAGACTCTTAGAAGTTGACAAAGTAAATCAGCCTCTCATGTTCCATCCAGACAGGACAACAATCTGTTCATCATGTCCTATCCAAACCAGTGTGCTTACAGGGGCAGACATTGCATGTAGGGGTTGTGTATTTGGCCTGTGTGATCTGGTATAAGCATGGATTCTACTTTTAATGATGTCGTCTATTGTCTGTTAAAAACTGCAATACCAATATTACTTTTAGAATGTGGGTTCTGTAGAATCACGGAAGACAATGACTCTGCCATTTTTCCATTTCGTGGGAATAGGCATGGTCCAATCACCAGAGCTGCTGCTTATTCTGCTGCTGCTAAAAGCATTTTCCTGTTTGCCCTGAACAGCTGCAGAGTGGATTTAGGAACAGGGAGCCCTTCCAAGACACACGGATGCAAAGGGACTGGATTAAGGCAAGCTCGGATACATACTGTATATATATATATATATATAATACTCCTCCTGTTTCAACTGAGTCGTTAGGGCCCTGTTTTGGTTACAGGCAGGCTAACCACCTGACCCTCCCTGAGAATAGGATTCTTTCTTCTGGCTTGCACTGAACTATGGGCTCCAGAGAGCATGCCATCTACACCATGGTAAGCTTAGCAGCGGCCTAGTTCAGTCGGCAACCAAATTATTTTTATGGCAACGTTGAGCTGCTTCTCTAGTGTAATGGTATTGAACTCTCCCTATTTTCTTGAGTAAATGGTGGAACTGTTATTCCCATCTTGCTACCAAACTGGTCACAAATGCAGTATTATTTGGTTGAGTAATACAGTGCCCACGCAGCACGTTTTATTTTTTCACATTTCTCACACAGTATTTACATTTGTACACAAGTGAAATCTTTTTTTTTTAATCTTCAAAAATCTTCAAATCCTCAAAAGCAATAAAAGATTATCATACACAATATAAATATAATTCAGTCCCAAGTATTACATATACAGTGCAAATATTCTTCCCCGCTTTAGAAGTAAACTCCACATAAATGGATTTTTCTGTCTCCAGTTCATCCTGCTTCCCTCACAGGAACTCTGAAGTGGATTATCGAAGGCGTTGTGGTACCTCCACCTATAAGAACAATGAAGAAAAACATAATAACATTTAAAACATAATTCAAAAATCATTTTTCATATATCAGTTATTATTATTACTACTATTATTATGCCGGACATTTGTATACACTTATATAAATACCATACATGTGTACAAACGATATGGGATACCCAACATGAAAAAAAAACACTTGAAACATCTATGAAGCAAGTTTCTTTTAATGTTTATGTGTTCTTTCCACTGAAAGAAAGAATCCTCTCATTAAACCCAATGAATGGCGTCTTGTTTGTTTTGTCTCGCTGTCAAGTGCACCAGGCCTGGGAGGCATTTCTCTTATCACAACTGAGGTAAAATGGGCCTCTATTTATAGTTGCATAAGTGGGAGGAATTTGACAGGGTCACTATCTGTCATCCCATGGTAACAGATTTTTCCACAGCAACAACATAATGCGCTCTGTAGGGGCTGTTTGGTTGGCCGCAGTACATGCTGTGGTTGCGGTTGTTTCTTGAAGGGGGCTTGGTTTTTTAGTACCTGTTTACTGCTTCTCAAAGCTCTTAAACTAAAGTCACAACTACGAAAACACTCTGTCAGAGGGAAATTACTCTGTTTTACTAACACAAAGGATGATAGCCATGGTCTATGTTATGTGTTTGATATGGCTAAAGATGAGCATAAGATGTGATCCACTTACCCTCTTTAGGGATTTTACACTGCTTCCACGAATGGACGCCATTAGACTATCATGGCTTGACCTTTGTGGAGTGGATGGTCTGGACAACTCTTCAGTTCTTCTATCTGCTGTAGGTCTCAGGGCATTTTTCAGTTCCTTGAGAATGTTGGGTTCCTTCTCTTTATGTGCTCCTTTCTTGCCCTTCTTACTCTTGGTTTTAGATTTTAAGGGGACCTTATGCTGGTTCCTGCTGCACTCCTCATGCCTTTTGATTACTTCTGCGATCATCCTGGTTGGGGTTTTCTTCTCTTCAGCTGGCTTGGAGGAGGGAGGGAGAGGTGGTGGAGGTGGTGGGGGGGGAGGAGGCGGAGGTGGTGGTGCAGGTGCAGGTGGAGTGTTCTTCCTGACCTCCTCCCTGCGTGGTAGCTTAGGGGAAGACCATGGAGAGCTTTGGGGCGATCCGGGGTTGTTCTTCAGTAGGGCACTAGTACGAGGGTTAACAGCAGTTGCCCCTGCAGGAGCTGCACCTTGCTGCCTCTGTTCCTGTAGTCGCCTCTGCCTCTGGTAGTCCTGGTTGCGGGTGAGGATGCCAGTCATGCTCATCCTGGGGCCTGGCAGGTCAAACTGGTAGCCCAGCTTCAGCAAGACGGTGTTCTCCCTTAGCAACTTCACCATCTCCATCTCCACCTGACCACCGCAGATGTGGCGCTGGTTGTGGAAACGAAGTTCAGTGATAGTTTGGTTTTTAGTCAGCGCCTGCACCATGGCCAGCACACCTTTGCCGGTGATGTAGTTAGACTCGATGTTGAGGCGGGTGATGCTGTCATTCTCCCTCAGCATCTTGGCTATGGCAAAGGCTACTTGATCATCAGCATGAGTGTTGGCCAGGCTGAAGTCGGTGACGTGGGTGTTCGAACGCAAGGCTTCGGCGAAACGCACAAGACTCTCGTGAGAGATGTTGTCAATGTTGTTGAGGTTGACCTCGGTAGTGTCGGGGTCATCAGCCAGAATCTTCTCCAGGACTTCGTCCACCACTGTTGGGTTTTCTGAAGTCTGATTGGGGGTAGCTGCTCTGAGTGCTGGGTCTTCTACTGGTGGACGTGGGCTTCTTCTTAAGGGCAAGTCTTGGTTTTGGTTGAAGCTTTGCTTTGGTAGTTCCAGATGGTCTGGTTTAATGACCTCCTTTGTAGTTTCTGGTTCCTCCTCCTGTTCATCATCATCATCCTCATCCTCAGTCACTGGCTCATCAGACTCGCTTTCTTCTTCCTCCTCCTCCTCTTCCTCCTCCTCCTCCTCTTCCTCTTCTTCTTCATCTTTTTCCCCCTTATTATCTTTGTCTTTTTCGTCTGCCTCGTGTTTATCTTTTTCATCTTCAGAGGAGTCACTGCTGCTCTCTGTCCCACACTCCTCATCCTCACGTTTAGCACCTTCCTCTTCCTGTTGTAATTCAATTCAGATGTTTTTCAAAGAAGTTAGAGACTTTTATTTTTCAGCTTGTATTTTCAACATTTTCTGTTTATTCTGAATAATTAAATTTCTTTCACAACTTGATGTTATTTGGAGGTTGATCTTAATATTCTTCAAATATAATGAGAAAACTTATGATTCATAATGAACCACTGTGGGAGTGATGTCAAGATTTACACAATATACAAATTATTTAATTTTGGCAATGAATAAATAAAACAAAAACATGTTTGCCAAGACCTACACAGATTTTAGTTTGCATAGTCATAACCCAGAAAACAATACACAGTGATAACTTCCAGGCATTTTAAACATGAGTCACTGACCTGTGTAGGGCTAGATCCTCTTATCTCCTCCTCCAGCAGTTTCTGGGTCTCTCTCTCCCAGTACTTCATGAGTGCCTCACGGCTGAAGGTGCCGGTGGGTGTCTTCTCCGTCTGGTCCCTCTGCCTGAGCCCGATGGGGACGTTGACGTCGGGCTCGATGTCAGCCAGCTCCTTCTCGAGCTCTTGGAGCTCCTCGGGGCTGAGCATGGCCAGCAGCTCGTCCTCATCCATGTCCTCATACTTGCTGAGCTCCCGGCGGTATCCAAACTCGCTCATGGCTGCCTCTAGCTACTACCCGATCCAGATTCACCCTCAACGAGCGAGCAAGGGCGAGCAACAGTCCTCTTCACGGTCCCTCAGAGTGTCCCTGTGAGCTGTTGGGAAACTGCTCTACCAATGGGAGAAGGTGGAAGAAGAGTGGCAGCTATCTGCTATCTCTGCTGACTATCTGTTAGCTGGTGTCTGTGGGGTCGCTCTCCGCGTCTCTAATCTGACCAGCTGCCAGAGGAGCCTTAAGAGAGGGATCAGAGGGGATGCGTAACAAAGTGCCGACCCATGATGCCGTTGCTTTTTTGGGAGGCGGGAGTCAATGGGATGGACTGACGGACCTGCAAAAAGAATGTGAGCTCAGTGTGCAGTCACCCCCCCCCCACACACACACACACACACCTCCATTGAGGCCGGTCAGTGGATCTCTGTTGCATTGTTCATGTCCAAAATAAGGCCAGCTGCCCACTGAAAAAAGGGGTGTGGTGGAGAGGGCAGCACCAAAGAGCACTCATCAGCAGGGATGATGCCACATGGATTTTGCTATGATATTGTGTGTTTTGTTTAAGTTACTGTATATACAGTACTGCATTTGTTAATGGTAGTGTAGATTCTTTGAAGATGCCATAGTGCAATGGTGAATTTGTTTAAACTGTAATTGTAGTGTGTAGTAATTGTGAGCTGTTATTAAAAATAGTAACATTCACATACATACACATACAACAGGAACACTCGTTTCAGTGATTTTCAAGTCTTTTCAAGTCCTCTCCACAATTAGGATGTTTTTTTTTTTTTAATTGCACACTAATTAAACACTATACTGTATACATTATATTACTATCCACCTTTGCTTATACAGACCATAAATCAAATCGGTCACAAAGTGAGTGGTCTCGAAAATCTCAAACTGTTAAGAGGCCTCCAGGTCCACATGAAAGTGTTTTAAATATTTATGCGTATCTTTGAAACACACCAAGAACAACTACTGGTTGTTCTCAGATGTCCTTTTAAACATTAAAACATCTTGACACTTGACACGGACATCTTGAAGAATACCATCCAGAACATGCCTGCACTGTGTGTAACATAGTAATGCACCGTTATCCCTTGGAGCCTTTCTCTTTTTTTTTCTGAAGCGGGGACCAAAAATACCACAAGGCCCCAGCTCAGTGCGTCACCGGGCTAATGAAAGAAAAGAGGGTTATCATCGGGGTTTTTATCAGCAGCAGCAGGAGGTGGTTTAGGGACCATTGTATGGATTTGAATTCGGTCACACAGCCACTTTGCTCGGCCCCAAATCTCTATTTAATGTCGTCATTTGGATTTGATATCTTTTTTCACTGGAACAGAGGGGACTCAAAGAGGTGAGCTGTCGGCATGTTAATCTGCCAACTGTCTGGAAAAGTGGTGAATCTGCTTTGGGAGTTAAAAAATGGTCAGAAATGACGTAATGATGACCGTCATGCTTTTATTTGATCCTGTCAGATGCCAGAATCCTCTAGATTTACCCAAAAATATGAGGACAGATATACCGTGCCTGCTTCTCTCTCTCTCTCTCTCTTTCTCTCTCTGTCTCTCTCTCTCTCTCTCTGTATGTGTGTGTGTGTGTGTGTGTGTGTGTGTGTTTGTGTGTGTGTGTGTTTGTGTGTGTGTGTGTGTGTGTTTGTGTGTTTGTGTGTGTGTTTGTGTAAGTAAGACCATCCATTACTTTTCCCCCTGTCACTCTTGACTTCAGGGTAACTAGGGTATGTGGGCATGGCAGAGACACAGTGTCCACAGCATGTTTCTATCCGCACCACTGGTTCCTGTTGACAGCAAGAGAAGGCTGTTATCACAATAACAGCAGGAACTGGCGGTACATACTGTAGCAAACTGAGCATTTGAAAAACATGTTGGTGACCCAGTATCCATAAAGCATTATAAACACATTCATAAAAGTTACAAAGTATTCATAATGCCTCATAAAGATTGACATAAGTCTATATAACTATTTATACATACTAATGACTGCACTCATAAAGTGTTACGATGTTATGGTATAAGCCCTTACAGCTTTAAGTATCAGAAGGTGGAATGAAGCTTCTGTTGCTTCTTGCTAATGGCACTGATATTTATTTATACATATTTATACATTGCCTTATGTCAAATGCTGTCAATTCACCACATGTTCTCCATAGAGCCATATGTGACTCCATACAAGTTTTCATAATAACAATAATGCTTTATGAGTGCATTCATGTGTATTTATGACTAGTTATATAGACGTATGTCAGTCACTATGATGCATTCTGAATACTTTTGAGTGAGAAGCACTTAATTGAGATCTCAGTCTAGATCTGTACATTTTATATCAATCTCAGAGACTCTCAAATAACCAGTACAATTTACAGTCCATTTTAATGCTGTTGAATGAGCAAGCCAATATAAAACTAGTATTACAAAAAATCATACACACTCACACTCACATGTGCAAAATCATTACTATACGAAAAAAACATTCTTGAATTACATGTTGCCATACATGTCATACTCTTTGTACATCAGATAGTTCTTGAGCGTAGGGGGAAATGGGACTGTCTCCATGTACTCGGGGTCACTTAGTCTTCTTGAGGTCATGTGTTTCCTGATGAGCAGTCTGCACTGGTGCTGCAGGGACCGTGGGTTTCCTAAAAGTCAAAGCAGAGTTTGTGTGCTCCTGTTAATGCATTTGAATGTCTTCTTAGTCAGTGGTTCAAAATTAGGACACAATTTTGAGAGACGGATGACTCACTCAGTGTGTCACAAATCTCAGGCCACTCTTGCTGTCTCTCCAGAATCGCTTCTAACTTGTGACACAGGGGGACGTGTTGCACGTAGTCTAGCAGGATCTGCACGACTCGTCCCGCAGAGTGTGCCAGTGAGGACAGACTGATCAAATCACAGAACTGGAATGACAGGAAAAAAAGTCAATAAACCAGGAGCTGTCTGTTCTGCTCCTAGGATCCAACAGTACTGAAAATCATCCAGCTAAACAATTTAAGCATAAGGCTAAACATAACAAAATGTGAAAAAAGTGAAGGGGTCTGAATATGGTCTGAATGCACTGTACCCTTCAAATATTAACTTACAGCGAGTTTTTCTGGGTCACTGCAGTAGCTGTAAAGCATGGTATGAACTTGCTTCCAGACAGAGGCCTGGAGCCAGCCCTCGCGGTGGTGACAGCGGAAACAGCTTTCGACATCGTAGCCGTTGTTAAGCAGCAGGCGCATCATCATCTCGTCCTTCAGACTGTACTGCAGCGCAGTCGGGAACATGGTGTTGCAGAGCGTCGTGAAGTAGCAGTTGATGTCAGCTCCATACTTCAGCAGCAAGCGGACCAGTTCGTACTGGCCAGCCCGTACGGCCACCAGGAGGCAGCAAAGTGGGTCCTGATTGGGCCGCGCCCCCGCCCTGAGCAGCGTCTCGGCACAGGTAACGTCATTGTTGGAGACGGTGAAGTAGAGTGCGCTGTATCGCATGTCGCCGTAGCTCTCTGAGATGTACGTGTCCAGGACGGGGTTGACGTCAAAGCCCTTCTCAATCAGCAGCTCCAGACAGTCGACGTGGCCTCCGTCTGCGGCCGAGTGCACCGGGCTCATGCCAGATATACGGATGGCTCTTTTGGTGGTGATGGGGATCAGTATCCTCAGTGCCCTTAGTCATGAAAAATTGAGCTTTGTAAGGCCACTTATTGAATAGAGAGGTGTTAATGATTATCACCGCAGAGGTGTCTTGACCTACACAATACTGTACACAATACCCACAAACACAACCATACAGTTATTCACTCAAACTATTTAGGCATATATAACTAGAGAGGATCTTACTTGAGAACATACTTGGGATTTTAAGTCCAAATATCATTATACCTCTTTTATTGTACTGTAACCGTTTCACTCACAGATAATGTCCTTCGTATGCAGCTCGATGGATTGGGAGCTGGGAACACATACTGGCCACATTGGGATTGGCACCATGCTCCAGCAGCAAGTTGATACAGTCAAGATTTCCTGAGCCAGCAGCATCATACAGCACAGAGTCTCCATTGGCAGCCTGTGCAGTCACATCGCCACCTAGTGGAGGGCAGATGAAAGCAACTGAAAGGTCAGTAACGGTGAAATGACTAAAGTTATTTATCTACAGTAATCTACAGTTTGTATCAGCTGTTAGTTGAGCTGTCAGTCGCTTCTTTGACCACAGATTAATAGGCCTAATCATAGGCATGCTTTATGGTATACAGTCTTTACTTAGATTTACATGGCCTGGATTTAAAGATCTATTCCTTAATGTTGCTTTGTAGATAAAGGATAAACAAAACAGTTCATTTTCGTGTCTATATACATGGGAAGTGTATAGTTTATAACCACTGGAAAACCATTACAGATTATGTACATGCTAGAAATATTATAGGCTCTTAAAGAGACATCATCTTACAAAGCTGATATACCAAAGTGTTGCATAAAAGCACCAGCCATGAGAGGTTCTTAATACAACCTTTACCTTATTCACCCAAAGAGCATTTCTACAATTTACCGTTTGCGATGAGGATCTGCAGGATGCCTGGATGGGCATATTCAGCGGCGATGCCCAGAGGCGTGACCCCATGTCCGTCCCGGCTATTCACATCACCCCCGTGCCTCAGCAGCAGCCTGAGGATGTCACAGCAGCCCACCTTGGCCGCCTCGTGGGTAGCCGTCCAGCTCTTCAGACACATCTGCTCCACAAAGGCTCGCCCCATGATGAGGGTCTCCACCATGTCGTATGAGCTGTTCCTCACCGCTGCAGAGCACAACAGGAGAAAGCTGCTGTTGATTTATACCACTGATACTGAAGATTAATGTATAAGTTTTAAATTTTAACAAATACATATTTATTAATTAATATTTATTATCTCCAAAACATTATAAAGGTTCTTTTCTTCTGAGTGTATTCCTCTTGCAGTTGTAATTATTTTAGGTTTGTGCAAACATAGACCTACAAAGTATAGATGAATATTTCTGTTGGGATGGTGCAGTGCAGTTACCCAGCAGGAGTGGAGACTCATTCTTGTCATTGGTGTTGTGGGGGGAGGCTCCATGCTGGAGCAAGATCCCGACGTTCTCCAGGAATCCAGCCTGGGTGGCGAGGGTGAGAGGAGTCTCTCCATCTGCAGTTTTCTCCTCCATGGTCAGTTCATGTGAAGCTGTCCACCAAGGCAAGACTGTTAGAACTCTCAGCTACATAAATATGCAATGGATGAAGTAGCTTTAGTGAAAAGGCATCAGCCAATGATTTTGCACAGTGTTAACCAAAATAACTTTGGACATATTGCTGATCAAACAATACATTTTGGAAATATATTGTAATACAGCATATTGTAATGTTGCACATTTATGCTAAATATGATTACTCTAAATATGCAAAACACAGTTCATATAATGTCCATAATATTATAGATTGTATCAAATATTACAGGTGTTTGTACTTAAAGAGAGAGCGAGAAAGCATCCTCCAGCTCTCACCCATCAGTACTTTGTCCAGAACCTGGGCCAGTGGCTGGACTGATGCCACATGCATGGGGAACCAGCCCCTGCTGTCCCTCTCCTTAAAGGCAAAGGTGAAGCGTGACAGGCCCCGCAAGGAGAACGCATCACCTGGAGAAGTTAGACGTAACTATCAATAATTAACAATGTATAACCTTAACTACATGTTTTTGATTCAAGTATGCATGAAGGTCCAAGGAAGAAACATCTGAATACCTTCTTCAATGGTCTTGAGGATCCTCAAGTTTTCATCACTGGCTGTGTGGAAACTGAACAGAGAATTTTGGTAGAACATTGTGTTTTTAATAACCAAATAGTCAAATAGTCAAAGTAGCTTTATTGTCAATTACTTCACATGTTAAGACATACAAAGGAATCGATAGGACGTTTCCCACTCTCCCACGGTGAAACATATAAAGTGCACAGGCACAAC
Source organism: Clupea harengus (assembly GCF_900700415.2). Lineage (NCBI taxonomy): Eukaryota > Metazoa > Chordata > Actinopteri > Clupeiformes > Clupeidae > Clupea > Clupea harengus. Next base: position 21,666 of record NW_024880331.1, read on the forward strand.
AGATTAGACAAGACATTTCCTAATACTAAGTAAAACATACAGATACACGTACAGCAGCATAAGTTTTCTTTAAAGTGAGGTTATTATATAATAAAACCGATATGTATTTACTATCAAACATTCCTTTATTTTTGCATTGTAAATGTACAACAAAATGGTGGTTACTACATACCTCTCTATTTGTCTGAGCAGTGGTAACTTACAAGTGTCCTGAATGCTCAATTGTATGGCATACTCAATTAGCTGATCTTCATCCGTTTGGCCAAGTGCTTCCATGACTTTTCAAAACAATAGTGAAAAGTGGCAACTAATGAGCAAATAGTGGCCTCACATGAGAGATGTGGACATATGCTTGTCCAAAAAACTTTCCTCTCACCAATCCATTTCATAAACAATCATCTTACCTGCAAATGTTTCTTAAAAACAGTGTTAGAGACCCTCTCCTCTTGCAGACTGCACTTTATGTGTGTGTTATTGAGGGCACTGCTGAGGTATATTTAGTCATGGCCTGGTTACACATTCTGAGAATGTAAGTCACACTCCACCAGTGCTGTGTTTCCTCGTGTGTACATGTGTATCTGGATCTGGAGCAGGGTTTATGTCGCAGCAATTATCAGGGCAGAGACAATACTTAGTTTGCAATTAGCAGACCCGTGGTGATCAAGCAAAGAGTTCCCAGATTTGATTTATGTTGACATACTGAGGTAGGCTGTTGCTAAGGACATAATTAAAAGTTGTGGTTCAGGAATGAATCGTGTCAACCGTTGTATTAGGCTTCAAAGTGTTCGATTTGAATGAAACTAATTTGCATATATAAACTAGAAAATGCATTTCCTGAAGGAAATACCAGTGCATGAAATGCAAAAGTTGAGGAAAGGAAGAAGAGTGAAAGAAGAAAAGAAAGAAGAGTAAAAGAAGGAAAGAAAAGTGGAAGAAGGAAAGAAGAGTTAAGTAAGGAAAGAAGAGTGGAAGAAGGAAAGAAGAGTGGAAGAATGAAAGAAGAAAAGAAAGAAGTGAAAGAAGAAAGGAAAGAAGAGTGGAAGAAGGAAAGAAGAAAGGAAAAAAGAGTGAAGAAAGACAAGAAGAGTGAAGAAAGGAAATAAGAGTGGAAGAAGGAAAGAAGAAAGGAAAGAAGAGAGGAAGAAGGAAATAAGAAAGGAAAGAAGAGTGGAAGAAGGAATGAAGAAAAGAGAGAAAATTGAGTGAAGCAGAGAGATGGAGTTTGAGAGAAAGTAGACAGAGGGATAGAGAGAAAGATGGAGAGAAAAAAAAGTAGAGTATGGAAGGTGTCTATTAGTGTTCCTAGTTATACAGTTGAATGGAGAGGGACAGAGAGAAGAGGAGCCTTGGAACCTTGGCGCAGGTGTCAGTGAAGCACAGGTGCAAGCCAGTTTAAAGACCCTATTATGATGTCATAATGGCCCAATGTAAGTCAATGGGAGAAATTGTATTAGTTTTTCTTTAATATCTTAAAGTTAGTTTGTCGTCTCACACCAACGTAAGTTTGTATCAAATGGTTTATGTCCGTTGATGGTTGCTTGGTGTCTGCCTCAAATGTAACGTTACACGAATCTTGTTTTGATTTACGGGTAACTGTAGACTTCATACTTACCCATGTTACTGTGATCCAGGTGAACGGGTGCAGATGAACTCTGATTTATAAAATATATAAACAAACACAGCAAAAAAGATAAGGGGTTCATTTTTAACGCGTCCAGTGTAGCCGGTTAAATAAAAGATCCGTTCCGTGAACATTCTATTTCCGCACGGGAGAATTTCCGCGCTTGGTGTAGCCGTAGCGTAATATTTTAAAAAGTATAAAGTTTAGAAAAATGAAAAATACATAGCAAGTGTCCTTTACAAGACCTACGCAGCAAAAGTTTCTAAGTTAAGCGGTTCGAGCTGAATTAATCGCAGAAGTTCAGTACAAAGAATAATAATACGTATAAAAAACGAAGGAATAACAATACAGGGCATTTCATGCACTGTAATAAATAAATAAATACATATATATGTATGTATTTTTATATCCATGTGAGTTTTCATAATATCCAAATGAGTTGGCATGCAAATTAATACATTTGCCTCAGTTCAGTCCTTTGTGCGTCCTTTTTTTCTTTTTTACGTCCTTACATAGCTTACTTACGCAAGCTGACGTCATATGCTGTGGACAGGAAGTCTGTCTGCCGTGTAGCCACAGCAAGATGGCTGGATTGATCAAAAAGGTATGTGGAGGTCATGTTAAAAGTGTCTTAAATTTTACACAATACATAGAAACGAAATAATAATATGAATAAGTTACAATTATTGTACCTTTTCTGAACGACACCAAGGAACTGAAAGATTATCGTTGTATTAACGGTCTAGGTAGCATGTATTACTATGAATACTTAGCAAGCTAGCTAACTAGCTAGCTAGCTATTTACGCCAAAGTCACAGTGAAGACAGCTTTTTATGTTATTGCAAGCTAGCTAGTGAGTAACGCTGAAGTTAGTTTAAGAGGTTGTCAATACAAGTTTTGTGGCTACAAAGTCTTTCATGATGTGTAACAGTGTTAGTTTGGCAGAATCTGGCTTCTGTGGCTATGTTTAGTCTTAACCATGATCATTGTTTTCATCTGACAGAGTACGGGCTTGGTAGGCCTGGCGATAGCCCAGAATCCTCATGAGGTAAGTCAGGTCGTTGGACAACCGTACTATATACAAATATTTATGAACTTTTGTAGCCATCTTTACTGTGATGTCTGTTGGTTGTAAAAACTTCCCTACAAAAGTCGGGGGAAACTAGAAGAAAAGTGGTTATCAAAATAATATTTCTCATAGTTCTTAATTATAGCTTATGCTCAAATGCAGTACAGTGACTTTCCATGATCCATAACAAAACTAAGAATAATTATTTTCTTTTTGAATACATAATAGTGGTGATGTACCATCCAAATTAGACTTGCACCTTGTGATGGCTGTGATGCCCGTGTAGTAGGTCAAACTTGGCCAAGGCTTTCTAAAGAATTGTACGTTTGCACACTTTAATATCTTTGCTGAATGGTTGACAATTAAGGGTAGGACACAAGACTTGGTAAAGACCAATTTAGAATGCCAGGCAGTATAGTCATAACTCTTGCAAGAAATGACTTTACCTTGTCAGTACAGGTTCTTTGGTCAGGTTCAATTCGTTTTCAATGGAAATATGTTAGCCATTGATCGTTTTAAGGGATGAAGGCTATTTGATGTGAGATGCGTCCAAAAAATGGTTAAGAGGTGTGCATTATAACCTGGAATATAAGGCACAGTGTGGTAATACTCATTCTTATTCTCACTTCAATGCAACGTAATTAC
>NW_024880332.1:0-25000 GCF_900700415.2 Clupea harengus
AGTTTTGGGGAGTGTCCATTGGGAGGGCCTTCAAAATCCATGATCTTGGCAGACAAATCCAGGGGCTTGTCCGCAGGGTCTTTGGTAGGCGCCTGTGGAGCCTGCTTCTCCGACGATGAAGAGGAGGAGGAGGGAGTCCGTGAGGGTGACTTGCTGGCCTTCTTCTCGGCTTGGCCGCCCCTGTGCTCAGAGCTCCCATCTTTGGGCTTTGGCTTGAAGGTGCTGGAGCGTACTGGAGAGCGGTGCTCCTGGGACACACTGCTCATGTAGAAAGGGTGGGACATGGCTGGGGCGGAGGAGGAGGAAGATGAGGAGGAAGGACTTCGAAACAGAGGTTTCTGGTAGTCCAAAGTGCTGTCAATAAGAGGGGGAGGTGGAGGAGGAGGAGGGGCGCTGGACTGTGTGGGTCTGGAGGCAGGGCGAGGGCTGGTGTCTACAGAGTGGCATGTGTTGCTGCTGCTCGTGCTGCCACTAGTTGAGCTACTGCAGTTCACACTACTGCTGCTACTACTTGAGCTAGAGCTTTTGCTTGAAGGCGTACGGCAGGACTTGCTGATACCACCATTGCTGCTGCTGCTGCTACTGTTGTTGGTGGTGCTGTTAGCACCACTTCCACTGCTGTGCTGCCTCTCGCTATGAGACTGGTGGTGGGCCTGTGGCTGAGGCTGCAGCTGCTGTGGCTGATGCAGCTGCTGCCCATAAGCAGAGGCCTCGTGGTGGATCCGGGGCCCCATGCTCTGCATGCTTTTATCCTGACAGTGCATTAATGGGGAGAGCGTGGGGGCCACAGTGGCTGTGGGAATGCGAAGGGGGGGGGCCAGGGGGGAGGACATTGGCGACGGTGGGTAAGGGGACATGTAGAAAAGACGTTCCGCCCCTGCTGTGCTTCCCCCGGCCCCTGCACACAGGGACTGGTAGGCCAGGTGCTGGGGCAGGTAGTGGGAAGGCTGGGACATAAAGGATGCCTTGTACATGTTAAGTGCTGCGTATTTGCTGGAGTCCAAAAAGGGGTACATGGTGGCCTCATGGTAGGGGCTCATCCAAGGTAACCGCAGGAAGCTGTTACCGTTCAGACCAAGGTCAGATGGTTTGTCTCCGGGGCCCAATCGCCGGTCCAGCCCCAGGGCATCTGCTCCTCCCCCAGGCACCATCATGGGCTTCTGCAGTCCTGGTGGGGGGGTTTTGTAGAGACCGACGTAGCCATTGGTCGCTTTCCTTGCGTCCATAGACACATCTGGCTTATAGAGATGTTCGGGGATACGATCACTGACGTAACCGAGGGGCAGTGAAGCTCCCTCCCGGGCCTTTTCGGTGGGCAGAGTGTGAATTCCTGGAGGGTATACCATCCCGCCGTGGACACGAAGACTCTCATGCATCAGACCACTTCGATCAATGCCAAGTGCAGCAAGTGGGTTCATCCTGCAAGCTGTACTCGCATCTACCTGTACAACACATCATGGCAAAGGAAACACAATCAGTGAATCAGTAAAGAGAGTAACTTAATAAGAGGTAAGTAGCATGTGCTAAGTTTCACAACATATTTCAGTAGGACATGTGAAAGGACAGGGCACTTGTGCTCAAATATCATTAGGATCATAACACTGATCATTTGTAAACTCCCGAAACAATAGTAACAATGAAAAAATAATGTGCTGGATAAAGACTCTATGGTTAGTTTGACTATTCACCCTCATTTAGCCTTCATATTCACTCCCCTCAGCACAAACAGATACACAAGCAGCTGGCACCATTGGCTCTGCAGCGTCAAGGTCATTTGAAGGTGGGAAGAAACACTTTTTAAGTCCACTGCTGTTGGTTTAAAGGGGGTCTTTGATGTACTTTATCAGGAGATGCAAAAAAATATACATGAATCTTACTCATCAATGACCGGAGTCGTGGGAGGACAGATGCGTTTATCAGCCAGCTGATACACTACACAAGCTGATGACTACTAATGCTAGCATTTAAATTAACTGCACTTCTGCCTGTTCTGCGTACTGTGCGTTTTGGAAGCATCCTCCAGGAATGTAGATGGATCATATTTGTAAAGAGCCAAAATGCCAATTCTACATTCAAAATAATAAATCAACTTCTCACCATGCTTTGTATGGTATCTTCTTTAGTTGCCTCTGCTAGGTGGTCTGGACTTCACCATAACGTGTGGATAATAAATTGCTGGAAACAAACACGGGTCTTAATTTAGTCAAAGATCTTGGTATTCACATTTACCAGATTCCAGAAACATTTGTGTAAGGGGAATAGCAAAATAATGCCTTAAGTAATTAGGCTTATTCTTCAATAACTTCTCTAAATCTACCAAATTTTAAATCTAACGCCCGATCAACAGTGGCACTTTACTGCGGTGTCGTTGTTTAACGAGAGAGTGAAGAATTATCGTGAAAACAACGGTGACTAAATTCGTACCCAATAGTCTTTTCGAAACTTACAGAAACGGTGCAGATGCAGAATGAAACTTCTTCAAAGGTTAGGTGTAAACGGTTTCTTAACACTCAAGACTTTCCAGGGCGCGTAACCGCACGGGACACGACGACTGTAACTAAAGGCTGAGACGTGCGCTGTTAATGACATCCCCGCTGGTGCTGGTAACGTTCAGTATCTTGAAGGCGAGATCGCCATCATATGCCAGAGGAAAAAAAATATCACTGCTCCTCGACGGAGGACGCAATCAAACTGCGCTGAGAACCAACCACTTGAAAGAGTGGGTTACACTGAATGCATTAAAGCTGTTAAAACACGACTGAGGAATTGTAAAATAAATAAATAAATAAAAAGGGCTAAGGAAGAGCCTAAAACGTATTCGTACGAACAACGTCATTGTAACAATGTTAAGACCACTTTGTTATGTGACTGATATTATGCCTAATAACATATCTGTCAGGTTTTACAGTGGCCCACACTTTGTACTTTCAAATATTCCAGAAAAGCAATTGGTTTCTGCATAGCTTTGTATGGAAACCTCGATACAAGGAGTGACTTTGCAGGTGCCTGATAGCCAAGACTTTGGAACGTATTCTCTTCGCCAGCTCCTCGGAGTCGGCACTGGCAGATTGCCTGCTTTATCAGGCGCGGAGGCTCGCTGTCTCTTAAAGCGGCAGTAAAACATTTTATAATGTCCAACGACGGGGGGTTGACCTAGCCCGTAGAAATTCGGAAATGCCATTCCCATTTCAAAGGTTTTCGTATGTAGGCCTAAAAGAAGAATATACCACAAGAAAATAAAAACAACAATCTTGGTAGTCTTGAACGAGGCTCGTGATTTTATATGGATGAATGTTATGAAATACAGGCTACACCGGAGGCACACACACACACAGCAATGGCATTCAGACAATTGCAGGCCACAAGGGCAGAGCAGCTATGGGCTTGATCTTTTACTGCCCCAAGAACAGAATGCCCTGGCTGACCGGTTATCACGCAGTGGCAGAGACTTTCAGCATTGTCTGGATACGCCATCAGAAAGGGCGACAGAGAAAAGAAAAGCTCACGTTCAAGATCGCCCCCAACATATGGGCCTAATTAGGCGCGAATAAAAAGTAGCAGCAATTAAACTAGTCCGCTTAGGTAACACGCTAAGGGGCGGTTGGCAATTGAAATAGCCTAATGAATACCAGTTGCAAAACCTATGTTTGCATTTATAAGTCTATATTCTTTGAATATAAAAAAACGACTGAGTCATTAATCGCACTCAATTCTTAACTTTGTTTCCCCAAACAACGATGAAATAGGCTGCCTCCAACCATTTTGTCTACAGATTCCGGACATTCAAAGCCTGAGGTAGAAGTGAGAGGGCGGGTTTGGAGGTGATTTGGTTAAATCGTAGGCAATATTGGACAAGCAATGCGATTAAAAAAATGACAGACGTTTTGTCAAAATGATAATTACCGAAAAGCACGGACGGCTGAAAAAAGGGCTCTAGGCGATAAAAGGGGCGGGGACAGGGGGTCAGTTGCATTGAGTTAATGCGTAAATCTCATGTGTGTCAATACGCCATGTGAATAGGTCAAGGGCGAATATAGGCCTACGGTATCTTACTCATATAGGCTTCTCTACAGACTAGGCAACTCCGTTGTAGCCTATCCAGTTTTCTGTTTGGCGCTTTTCCGTGAAAACACGGTGTTAAAGAAAACAATGTGTAGGCGTCTTTATGCGAGCGCAGCGATCCGTGCACACGGAGCTCCTGCTGCGGCACATAAGCTCCCTGAAGCGGAGAGAAGAGCTCTCCTGTTTCAGGCCTGTCGTCCCGAGGGAGACTAACTGAGAGAAACTTCAATCAAACCGTGACGTCTCCTGTGGGAGCCAACTCTGAAATCCGATATCGGCAGCTCTCTGCCATCATGCATTCTACTGCCCCGCGGACGTATTTCAAACATTGCCATTGTGCAACTGCACGCACAGGTAGGCTAAAATGGTAGTCCTGGCACCTTGGTTGAAGGTCGTTTTTATAACAAAAATCCATAAAGTGTTTTAAAAAAAAATTAAAACTTTGACACACATAGGCCACAGATAAAGTTTCAGAATTTAATCTGAGCATTCTACAAATGTATTATGACGGCTCAACCCGTACGAGGCCAAACATTTCGTTTTCATAACTGAATGATAAAAATGCTGTAGGTGTAGACAATAGGCTACAGGGCATTGCTGTCAGTTACTCAGACAAATCCAGAATTGGACAAAAAAAAAACGTTTAGTGGCCTTCAGTGACAAAATTAACCACAAATCCAGCACACGATCCTAAGAGATCAATACATCCAGCCATCATTAATTTGCCCCCTTCCTGTGGACTGCGCTACATCGGGAGACTCGGCCTGATCCACCGTCACCCCGCACCTCGCTGATCTGGTAGCGTCTCAGGGAAATCTTGTGCGAAAGCTTCAACCAAGCGATAAAGATAAACAAACTCGTCCTCGGGTCTGAATCAGGGCTCAGTGTGAATGAAAGCAGAATACTAACCAGGTTGTCCATTTCAACACTGGGCAATTGAAATCCCATTGATATAATTCATAAGATGCCATCAAAGAGCAAAAATGTGCACTGGCACTGACGACAGCAAGTTTCAAAGGAAACGGATAAAAAGCGTTGCGTTAAATTTCGAATTAGACTGATGAATTGATTTAAGATCACAGTGTTCTTCTCTGCACTTTGGTTGCATGAGTCCAGTCGTCTGGACTGCGATGTATGTTACGTGAGGTCAGAAGGTAGCCTACTCATTACGAATAAAACAAAACATGTCAATTGATCGAAATAAAGGCAGCTGCCATCTCCTCTCTTTATTCTAAATTAAAGGAATAGCACAAAGATGGTCAAATGTTAATCTGTAGGCCTACGGCTCTGGCAGGCTTTAGGCTTTTCTGAGAGCGTTTAGTGACACTGGTCACTTTCCGCGAAACTAACTTTCTGATGTGCTGGACTGCCAAGTTATGCAGAACAGAATCATATAACCCATGTGTCTATTAACACACATTAGACATATGTATTAGACTAACTGTTATCAACATATGATGAGGAACGTAATGTCTGATCAGTGTTATAAAAAGTCTGTAGGAAACCAGCCTAGATTCCCTTTGCTTGAATTATCCATACGGCTTCACAAGGCCTAATCGGAAGGCTAATTAATAAACACTTCACAATGTTTCAACTTCTAAGGCAATTTATACATTAACGAAGATCGCCCCTTCAGTGACACATTCATCTGTCTTCGCCCATTTCACGACATTAAGACCCATCAATCTTTCTTTACAACAAACTATTGAAAGGACAAAGAATCTACTCTTTGAACGAAAGCGCTCCGGGGAAGACTCCACACGGTCACCGTGACCATTGAGAGATTGTTTAGATCGGTGTTCAACGTTTTCCCCCGTCGAAACTGTGGAGAAGCCAAGCTAGAGTGGGCGGATAGTGCATGCAGTCGAATTGCGCTCACTTTCAAGTTCCAGAGTTCCAGTGTATAGATATATTCCACAGAGGTGGTCGAAAGATGGACAGAAATCCGACAGGCAGTCTCTCGTCACTCTTCGCACCAACGTGTTTCGCTGCATCCATAGACAGCCCTCAGCGCACCCTCTTAAGGAAAATAGCGAATATATGGTTTTGGGGATAACAAAATATTACACGGGGTGTTTAGTTATAGTGAGCGCTGAATGGAAGACACTTTTCAATCCCACGCAAACGCCCGGAAAATGTTGAACGGAGGTGACCTCTAAATGTGTTCAACTGCAAAGTCTGCACTCGCACGGCAGGTTACGGCCATAAAATAAATGAGACGAATCAACATTGTTTTTGAACGAGTGATGTATCCCACATTATACACCTACTTGCACATGTTATTTTGTTCTAAGAAACCCAACCACGTGAATCTACAAAATCCTCCCAGCAATCGTAATAGTTTTCTACTTGTAAAATAGATTCCGCAGCTATTCTAGTGAAATGTCCGACAACCGGAAAGTCCCAAGGCCTGCGTTCATTCACTTCTGACAAGTGACGTGCCCTGTGTAAATGGAATTACTCCAATTGAACAAATATATACAGTAAACTATCTTCTCCATACGCTGGGTTTGCATCGCAGCCACAAAATAGACCAGTCATACCCGCGCTTCTCCAGACACGGCAAACTTTTACAGCATATCCCGCAAGGACGATATTTGTGCTTTCGACATATTTGGAATGCAATGCCATGAACCAAATCCGCAAAAAATACAGTTGAATAGCTTACGGGTCATGAAACCCGTTAGCTCGTCTCGGGTCTATCGGAGTCATGCCAATGGTAACGTTGCGCATTAACTGTCGAGCACTTACAGTGAAAACAAAATGAAACATTTAACATTCATCGGTACACTATTAAGATATAATGAAAAAAAACTCTTACCAGAGTTAAACTCCAAATGATTTCCTTGTCCTTGGCAATGACAAAAAAAATCTCTAGTTATAAGTTGACGATACGCTCAGTTCAAACAACGAACACCGTTACTGGTATCGGAGAGGCAGACATCCCAAAACTAAGCGAAGACCAGTTTTGAATACATCGGACATATGCACAATAATAACCTAGAGTTGTGTTAAAACTGAAAACAAATATACAGGCCAAAACGATTCACTTCGTGGAATGAACAGAAGATGTCTTAAAAATGTTAACAATCCAAAGTCTCGATGTATATCCAGTCATGGAAAACTGCGACGTTAAGTGATATATTAACATCCTCGAAATCCAGTGAAATCCAAAATTGTATTCCTTAGTGCGAACACAGGATGCATTCAGTAGTCCCTACGCGTACAGGTGGCGAACGTCCGTAGAGTCCACGAGACGAACTAATTCAGCCCAGTAATGCTTCGCAGCGCCATGTTGGGCTAGGCAGACAACGAGCACGCCGTCTCCGATGTGGTCAGTCGTTACGCATTTTATCGTGCGTTTTTTGTTGTGATGTACCAAACACCCTCTCGACGCCACAGCCTCTTTCCAGACTTCCGATAATGTTCCAAGCCCGTATCTAAATCCTTATTCCAAGGTTTCACGGCGTTCAGTGCACTTCGAGTCACCTACTACTGCAACTGCTGCCTCCGAACGTGCAGCGGAGAATGAGAGCTGAGCGCAGCTCGCTCTCAGCCGTAGACTACCCAGAAGGCCAGTCGGGGAACCGCAATTACCATAAACCCAGCACACTTCGCTCGACGTCCGTGTAAAATAAAACACGAACGAGGGGGGAAAAGAGGGTGGGCGCTCAAATGAGGCAGCTTCACACGCAATCCGTAAACAAAGCGCACCAGTCTGTAGAGAATCCACCACAGATATTGTTTGATCGTCAAAGTTGCCAATCTAAATTTATAACTGGCATTTATATATAGGCTAAGTGACTGCCAGATCAGTTATTTTAGGCTGTTTCCCACCCACATCAACAATGCGAGGTTTAGTTTTATTCTAGATTACAGCATTGTAGGCTATGCTATCAAATCATATTTTGCGCTGCTTGTAAATTATACATCAATAATAGACACTGTAATAGTTGTGTTTTGTTTGTGTATGACTGGGAATAGCCTTTAAATCAACAAGAGCACATCCTTGGTTAGCCTATCATGGACAGTTGATAATAGGATTGGCCAAAGTCTTACGATGGACTAAAGTAGTGGTCACCACCATTTCTGACGGACAACCATCCCCCACGCTGAACCCTCGGGAAATGACCCGCAGGTCATGGCACCGTGCAATGCGCTTAGACAGCGACAGATCTTTCATGAGGCTCAGAGAAGGATGTAAACAGAAAGAAATAGGCGCTTTCAGTTCGAAAGAAAGACGTGGCAAAAATTTAGTGTAACAGAGTCTGACAACGCTTGTAAGACAAAGTTCCTTATGGCCTGTGAAATGTGGATGCTTTGCATAAAGCGCGTCAAACAACAGGCTATTGGTCCATTTCAGGTCTAATGTACGAGCAGCGATTTATTTGCAATATGCTAGTTCTATAGGAATATCTTTATGCAAATGCTGCGTAATGTTGCTTGATCAGCTGGCCTTTTGCGCTATAGGGAAAATTGTCCGATGGGCTATCGATTGACATTAGGGACATTTGATTTGACGGTTTTTTGTTTGTTCGTTTTCATTTGCTTTTCAACTCAGTCAACAGTAGAATACATCTATCCGTCTATCTATCTATCTATCTTTATCTCGCTGGCAATACGTCTAGGCAATAAACTTTAGAGAATGGGCTAGACGCTTTATTCTTAGCGGCAGTGTGTCACGAAGTGGATAAGTCAGAATCTAGGCGTATAGGTAAAGGTATAACCGTTGTCGCTTATTTTTCCAATGCAAAGTACATAAGCTTTTATTCACTCCGCAAATTAGGCTATTTGTCCGCGGGAAGAATTTGTTTATTCATTCTTTGTTCTGTCCATTTAGCCCACAGTGAACACTTTCCCCAAGCTTTCAGTGATTATGTTGTCACCAGCAGGCCTACATCTCGCGCATACATGGCCAATGCAGTGGATGCCAATAGATACAAAACACCTGAAAACCCACTGGCTTCTTCAAATTAGGAGTTTTTCCTCAGACGCAACAGATAACATGACTTGGCCGTACTCCCAATTAGTCTACAATCAACCTCAGCCCACTGCAGAGAGGAGAACAAAAATAGGCCTACTCAATTAGTTGGCCTAATCATATCCATACCAACAGAACAACAACTCGGACGCTCTACAACACGCTCATTCCCGCTCTAACGGAGAAGGCAGCAGCACGAGCGCCTCTTTCTATTCTTGACTCCCCGGTTGTCGCCACAGTTTCGGAGTGGCGCTGAGATCAGTTATGGAACCACATCTACACCAAGCGGAGATTGTTTGCATTACAACTCAGTAATGAAGCACCGCTTGCGCTTCGTCGGTTGAGACACAGAACGCCACAGGGGAAGGTGTTTTCCAAGAGAGAGGACCGTCGTCTCGCACTGATCAGAGGACATTTGCCATTACATTTTTGCTGTCATAATGAGTCAGTTCCATGCCGAGTCCGTGGAGTGTGGGACAGTGTTGCACTAGCACAATGAAAAGAACTGCTGTTTTAGGATTCGAAAACATCATTTGTATTTTGTGATATTGTTAGGCTATTTAAAAACGAACTTAGGAAAAGTAACAAATGGACGATGAGCGTACGTCAGTAAAGATACATTGTACAGGAATTGTTCACATCTGGAGCTTTGATTTGTAAGAAAATAAATTATTTTTGGAATCAAATTCAGGATAGATAAACACACCTGTTGTTCTCACTAGGCGCCCTATGCACCAGACAATAGCCTATTCCGATCCATGCACCCGCGAAAATGAAAGAAAAGCTTTCCCAGCAGTTGTCTACGTCGCCAAATATGTTGACAAAACAGACCAGATAGCATTTTATAGCAGTTTATCAGTGCCAACTTTGCTGTTGTTAGTGTTTGTACTTTTAGTTACCTCGCTCGTTTCAGACCAAAACTCTTAGCTGCTTCCATAAAGACACTCAACCTCAAGACAGAACTGAACAGAATTTTATTTCTCAAACTCAACAGTTTTTTACTGTTAATATACTGAGACAATTTGCCGCCTATAACGCCCCATGGGTGCTTTTAATGATCGTACCACATGGAGGGGTGTTGCGGAATTAGAGATCATATTTTTGACCAAGTAAATCAGATATAATATGTCACTATCTTAAGTATTCATGTATGTGGCATAATATACAAATTCACTCTATACAATTACCCATACTTGAAATGTGTATTTCCTGGTGATGTTGCTCTTAGCTGAAATGCTCCTTTTCCCAGTAGTAATTTATTTACGACTCCTCTCCGTTCTCCTTCTCCTCTCCTCACATGATCTTGCTACAAAATGCTTCATCTTCAATAACTTATATCAGTCCTTAAATATTTTAGAATTTGGAAGTCGGGAGTCATTGAAAACTCCACAGTCTAGGCTAATCGGACCAGACCAGCAATAAGGTTTTTATCAAATCCCCACAACAAGAAAAGACAATAGAATGTCACAGCATCGTTGTCACAGCTGGTGGCAGAGGAAATCTTCAGCAAAAAGAGCAAGGCCACACACACAGTTAACGGATATATGGCAGCTGAACTCTTGCCGTTTTTGCTCAGTGAGCGCAGACATGTCATTTTGTTTCACTCAGGTATATCTATCAAAGTCAAAGTCAGTCAAAGAGTTTATTGTCGCATACACCAAATTGCTTCAGTGCAGCGAAATTCTTAGGACTTGGCCAGCAACATCTATGCAGTAGACAGTAGACAGTAGATACAGATAACAAAGTGACATAGTAACATATACCAAAAATAACATTTAACACTATAACACTATAACACTATAACATATAACATATAACATAACATTATAACATTAACAAGTAACAACAACACAAGAAGAGCTAGCAGCAGTTTATAGTGTGACAATTCAATTAAGTTAAAAATTAAAAATTGTGCAAATATATGTAGGAAGTGTGGTTGTATGAATGGGGGAGCAGAAAGTGAATGGTGATGGCGACTGTTCAATGGATCAAAGTTGCTGATTCAGAAGCCTTACAGCCTGGGGGGAAAAGCTGTTTGTAAGTCTGGTAGTCCGTGTTCGGATGCTCCGGTAGCGTCTACCAGACGGCAGCAATGTGAATATACCATAGCCGGGGTGGCTGTGGTCCTTTACAATGTTCCGTGCTTTTCTCAGGCATCATCTTCTGTGCCCTTATGTTGTGCACTAGTGGGTTTCATAATCAGAGCTTGGGGCAAGCTGGAAGAGACCTTTAGAGTCTGACTCCATAATTGCATCAATCATTAACTCCATCCACTGTTCCAGATACTGTAATTTGGAATATGGGCATCTTTAACATTATGTAAAGCAACTTGGTCCAAAAGTTAAATTGAGATAATTGCTCCTAATCACCTACTAGCAAGGTTATGGTTACGTAGTCTCACATCCAAATACATCAGATGAATGATTTCCACCCACTCCTGGTGGGTATTTTGGGACATGTAAGGCACTGTTAGTAGATTTGTTACAGGGAGAACCCAAAATGTCTTTTAGGTCAAATTTTTTCATAAAGCTGCTTTTGCATATATTAGGGATATCTGGATACTCTTGTGTTTGTTAATCTTCTGAAACAGAAAAATATACAACTATACATTTTGCAAGAAGTAGGTTTTTGCTTATCACAGCGCTCCTCAGTGGTCAAATGTATATCCAGTCCATATATCAAGTTTTCTGTCATCAAAGAGTTGAGATATGATCTTTCTGTCAACATCATGAATTGCAATAAAAAAGCAAGGGAGGGATTTACAGATAAATTACCATAAATGCTTGCTGTAATTTATTTCATAGGTGATATATTTACTTGACATACCTGCTGTATCATATTTGATACATTGGACAAGGTGTAACTTGTTCTAGCGTCATCTTATGGATGATTTATTTGAAATTGGGTAAATAGCTTCTATAAACCATTATTAATGAAGATTTTTTTTATTAGCTGCTGAATTTTGATTCACCATAGGTAACCATGTTGTTGAGCATGCCAAATGGAACTTTAGGAGATGTGATGTGAGCAAATGTATGTTTAAATGGTTATGGTTATAGTAATTGGCACATGCTTTTGTCCAAAGCAACTTACAAAAAAAAACCCCATTACAAATCAGATAAATATATAAACATCAAAAAGACATTAGAAATCAGATAAATATATAAACATAAAAAAGGCAGTAATACTAGCCTAATGAAAAAAAAGAACTTGAGAAACAATATTAGGTACCAATTAATAAAACTTATAATAACAATAATAATGACAATAACAAATACCAGAATTATGTCTATAGACTAGGCCTCAAGCAAATGAACTAATTCGACAGATGATAATTAAAAAGGTGAATTTTTAAGCCACTTTTAAATATACCAAGGCTGTCGCTGGAAATGTCACTTTTGAAATGCCAAATGTAGCCAGGTATAAGCTAAATAACCTAAGTGGTTCCTTTGGATATGGAAATTTGTCAGTTGCAACGCCCCCTATGGACAAAATTGAACAACGTTTGGCGTGCATCCAAATAATTCTGACATTAAAATGGCATTTTTCATTTATTAACTTTAAAAATGCTAACGTTTCCCAAAATGGTGCCAGTGGGACTAAAGGAGCCAGATCCTTGGGGGGTAAGA
Source organism: Clupea harengus (assembly GCF_900700415.2). NCBI lineage: Eukaryota > Metazoa > Chordata > Actinopteri > Clupeiformes > Clupeidae > Clupea > Clupea harengus. The sequence continues at coordinate 12,673 of NW_024880332.1, forward strand.
TGAACCACCGGTTTACATTAACTGAAGTAAAAAATGTGGTGTTTAAATTAGTGTTGCATGTGTGAAGCATCATTCTTGTTTTGCCATCTTGAATAGCATTTTCTGTGCATATATGACATGTTAGTGTTGGCTATAAAGTTTACGATTATACAGATATTCAGAACACTATCTGACATGTTGGTGTTCATATTATGCTTTTAGCCTAAAAAGTTTGTAATTATGCCAGACATACAGTTGAGAGTCTAAACTGAAAGTTAAAAAACAATAATCTGTGAATATTCCTCAAAAGAATAAAAATTACTTTCGTGTCTATTTCTTAATCCTAGAGACTTGACAAACCATCTTAAGGTTTCAGAATTTAAGGTTTCAGAATTTCATGAACACCAATAAAATCAGTGGAATGGGGGATTTATTTTATTTTATTTTATTTTATTTAGAATGATACCCTCATCATCATCATCGCATACTACCCTTTCTGGGGCTTAGGCCGCAAACAAGAGTTCTCCAGGCATCTCGGTCCTGAGTCAACATCTCAAGCTGTCCCCAAGTGTAGCCCATTTTCTTGCCGTCTGCCTCCCAGTCTCTACGCCAGGTGTTTCACGGCCGACCACTCTTTCTTTTCCCTTGGGGATTCCAGAAATGATACCCTACAATCTGGTTATTACACTTGTTTTTCTCAGATGGCTCCACTTACCCTATCAGCTGGATCAATTTACAATTTAAACTACTTTTAAACGACTCCTTTTTTCGGAACCCATATTTGAGTGAGGCACACTGCTAAGGTTTCAATTGATGGCACACATCCTGAACTTGTGTTGTATGCATTCGTTTTATTTCTAGCTCATATTCCCCTGGCTATAGGTCGGCTTAAGTCAAAAATAGCTAATTTGACCCCCCTCTCCCAGGTTAAACCTTGATGAAACACACTTTTGATCAGGGATCAGTTTCTGCAGCCACAAGATGATCTGGCCTGTTTACCAAGGTCTAATCAGTTACAGAAGTAGCACCACTGCATACTTTTGTCCATTTCTCAGTGTGACCAAAACCTATGAATACATTTTCCTTGCATGTGTAAGTGATCGCTGCAATAAGAAGCTAGTTTTACAGGCAAGCCATAGTGAGAAACTGGGAAAACACATATTGTAACTGCCAACCTGGAGACTCAATTCTGTAAAACGGTCCAAGGTTTGAAGAATACCTGAAATAGACAAACAAATGACATGGAATGCAAGGGAATATTGAGAAACATTTCCATGGATGAGTGAAATCTTACCCAAGTGATTCATAAATGTATAGTAATAAAATTTTACTGAAGAAGAATTGTGGCACAGCCTAATTAAAACTAATTACTGAATCTCACTGTCCTAGGGGTACTGTCAAAGCACAAGGAAAACAATAAAAGAGGGTGCAAAAAGAAAAGAAAAGTTGTTTTGGGAATATTACTAAATGTGGTGTAATTTGATTGGCTGCTGAGCTCAAATATCAACATTTTTGCCCAAATCTGAGACCTAACCTTTAATTAAAAAAGAAAGGTTGGCCAATGGTGGAAAATACACCATATAGTCAATCCCGAGTACAAACAATGTAAATGACTAAAATTACAAACAATATACAGTATATGTTACATAACCTACAAAGCATAGGCCTCCAACTCCTTGATCGTCATATGTAAAGTGTTAGGAAATGTGAAATTGTGACAGCCATTTGAGTTTTCTGTTTCTGTGGAGGAAGAAGAACGCTACTGAATGAAGAGGGACAAAGCATTTTCCACAGTCTTGCATTGTAGCTTCCGAGCCCAGGGGAAGTCAAGGCTTTTGTACATGGGAGGGAGTGGGGCGGTCATGACGCACTTATGGGCGTGGTTTACAAATACCCCGAGTGACGTTTATGTATGTCAGGTGACTAGTGCAAGGAAATGCAGTCCCTTGGAAAACTGCTAAGGATGAATCGGCCGTCGATTTATATTTTGCTTGTTGTCTACACAAGCATAATAAACGGTAAGGTTTTGCATTTTTTTTGCGTTTTGCGTTGTGCTCTTGGTTGATGGTTATTTGGGTTGCATCACTGCATTCAATATAGTAGCTAGTTGACCTGCCGAGGTTGAAGCCTGATAGCTAGCTAGTTAGCAAGCTTGCTCCATATTAGAATTACAGATTACCTATTCGAAATACGGAAATTGGGATATTTCAAATCAAGACTCTTTTTCTGAGAGACCCAAAGAGTCCAAATCTGTTCCGTTATAGCGGACCTATCCGTATTTTTTCAAGCGTAGTCTTACTCGTGATGTCAGTTAGCTCTGTAGAGGTGCACGGATGTGGTTAATGTTACTTCGAATAGTGTCATGTGACCGTGACCTCGGGATATACGGGTGTAATTCATCAGATAATATAGTAAACGTTTGTACATATACATTCGGTAATATCACCGTGCTACTGTCGTTCACGTTACTCCAGATACCCAGGCACTGGAACTTGGCTGGGTGTGATCTGGTGCAAGCGCGTGGAATCGGGGCCTGATACGTACATATAAGATACACTATCAGTAGCAGAAACATCAATCATTCTAGTTAGACTGTCTTTAAACCCCCTAATTGTGATTATGAGGAATTCGGCCATTGTGAAAAGAAAACACATCCGAAAGTTGTCACCTCAGTGCCACATGACAGCTCAGCAAAGGATCTTGCACCCACGTTATAATTATGTTGTTGGGTATTGAAATGTATAGTGTGGACAACACATTCGTTTTCCTGTAAGATTGAAATAGCTGTTTTCTCTCCTCTGTTCAATAGGTGTTTTGGGAGACCGCCTGACTGTACTGCGTAGCCCCGATTATGTGTCTTTCCTCGATGGACAATGGCCAGTATCAGGAGAGAAGATCCCAGATCTGGTAGCGCTCACCATGGGGTTCTCTGTTCAGGAGGTAACTTCCATATTTGCCGGATTCCAGGAAGTCCTCTATTACTCAGGCAATAAGTGAGGTGTCATGCTATTTATTATCATAAATGGAAATGAATTGTGTGTGTGTGTGTGTGTGGGGTGTTTTTCAGGATCTTGACTGGCCTGGACTGCAGGCTGGGCCCCTGTTCCAGCGTCCCAGGGCCAATGTGCTGGTGGTGATCAGAGGAGTGGACAGTCTTGATCTGCCCAAAAACATAACCTCATACCCTCTTGAAAATGTATGAATATAAGAGAGCAATTGTATCTATTAGATTTCTATGATCTTGTGTAATATTAAGGAGTGGTTCAGTTTACCGATTTGCAACAACAAAACAATTACTTGAAATTGACATTTAAGTAGTTCCATTTAAAAACATGCAATTGTAGTTTTTCCCATAAAAACAGTTATTTTTTTGCATCAGTCCATCTGCTGGTAAACTTACTTCTGCATTTTCAGTGGTCACATGGTCATGATTTGAACTTCTGCTTCCCTCTCTCTCCCCAGCCTGTGCCCTTCACCCTGGACAGTGTTGCTAACACAGTACACACCCTTTTTGCGGACAGCACGCCTGTGGTGCTTCAGCTCGCACCTAGTGAGGAGGTACGTTAGACCACCCAAACCACCGTCATAAGATTCTCACCCATTTCTCTGAAAAGGAAGATGTATCATTGTGAAACCAGTCAATTCAACTGCAAAACAACCACATTGCCTCTATTGGCATTCGGATTAGCTGTAAACTGTATTTCATAGTCATAGTTCATGTATGTCATAGAGCACTTGTACTGAGTTCAGTGAATTCATGTTGAATGCTAACTAATTAAATAGTGTTGCACAGAGCTAAATACTGACTGATACATATACAGACAACATAGAAGATTACATCTCTTCCCCCTCCCCTCTCTGTTCACTCCTCAGAGGCTGTACATGATGGGCATGGCCAACACGGTCTTTGAGGATCTTCCGGTGACCCTCCAGCAGATCCGTGGGCGCCTGTCCCAGGAGGGATCTGTGCTGAACTCCTTGCCACTCAACTCTCTCAGCAAGAGCAACGAGGTCTGGGGCCCCTCACACATTCTACACAGAGGGGAAACCCAGTCTGGGGCCCCTCACACATTCTACACAGAGGGGAAACCCAGTCTGGGGCCCCTCACACATTTTACACAGAGGGGAAACCCTGACTAAATGCATCATTGTGCAACTGTTCCCATGTGCAGTCACACCATACTATGAGTAGTTGGATGTAGAGGAGGTGTTGCTGTTGATCACGGGTTGCTCTCACATGGTCACTTCTCTCTTGCCTCCTGGCCATTTCCATTTAAACGGTGTTACACAGCTGTTGCCCGGTGGTTATTTATCGTCCACCAGGATAATTGTCCATCACTGTTCCTTGGTGATATGAATATTCATCTGGACAATTCTCGTTCAGTAGACTTAACTCGTTTACTCTCACACGTGTTCACAGCCCTCCTACTTATAGGGCTGATAAGGATCTAGGTCTCTTACTGTTGTGTAATTGCACTCCAGAAAACCTAATGGTCACCCCATTTATTTGATTTTCTGTGTCTTCTGGAACATCCTTCTATTCCTCCTCTTGTGGCTTCGTTTCGTCGTAACTTCAGAGGTTTCTCAAGGAATGAGTTCTCGTCCTTGGTTGCATCTAATCTTCCTCTTCCAGGCTCGAGTTACTCCTTTGCTTAAGAAAGTTAACCCATCTGATGTGAAGAATTATAGACCTGTCTCCCTTCTTCGCTTTTGATCCTTGAAAAATTGTCACCAAACAAGTTTTTGATTTCCTGTCTCAGAATAATTTGCTAAACGCTAAGCAGTCTTTAAGATAAGTGTAAGGTTTTTCTAATGTTTTGTAAGTCGCGTCGGACATAGGCGTCTGCTAAATACCTTAACCATAAACCTCAGGCCTGATTAAATTAATCTGTTGTATATATATTCTTTGAGGATGCTACAAACAAAATGCCCATTTAGTGCGTTCTACATTTCTTGTTGGGTTTTTTATTTTTCTACTTCCTTGATTCTTTGTGTATGTATGAGAATACAACATTCTATGAAAGCACTACCATGAAACCAGCAGTAAGGAGTTTTGGGCTAAAATTAGCAAGCTAACAAAAAAAAACCTTGCAAACCTCATCAATAGCCCAGCTGGCACTTGCTTGCGAACATGCTGACCGGTGGTTTTTGGTGATATTGTGCTGTGAAAGCTTTTCTTACTTTATTGTGGGGGGTGTTCCGTCAGGGAGCCCTCTCCTGAAATATGTTTCTGTGTAGATGCTCTAACTGTTGGCCATTTTAATTTACCCCCTGCAGGCTGATCTGCTCTTCCTGTCTGAGATCCAGGTGCTGCATGACATCTCCGCTCTGGTGGGTCCATCTCTGTTTATTGCACCTCATAATTGTTTAAAAGTCAGATAAGAGCCCTTTGGGCTGGTCAGGGGTGTAATCCTGGGGATCGTGCTGTTACTCCATGTGGGAGATGAGCAAAGCAGCAAATGGGATATTTCCAGTTACAATCTCATTGCCTTCACTGCAGTGTGAAGGGTCATTGGTTGATAACAGATTGGTTGTGTCATGATTTAACATTTGGACAGTAAAATATTATAGCATTTAGAATGTATTGGAAAATATTAGTTCATAACACAGCACTTAGCATGCAGTAATCTAGCTAGATAGCAGACTCATCGCACTAGCTCCAATACCTCAGAAACAAAGCCTAATTTTAATTGAATACACCTTTATTAGTTTTCCTTTAAACATGCTCCGTGGTCTGTGAGCTTTGGGATATAGTCATCTACTGTACATGAAGTGAATGCTTGAATGGGATTTTAAGTCGGTCCCTTTTGCCATGTTCCAGCTGCTCAGGCACCGCCACCTGGCCAAGGACCACGCCCCTGACCTGTACTCCCTGGAGCTCTCTGGGCTGGAGGAGATCGGGCGCCGCTACGGCCAAGACTCGCCACAGTTCCAGGACGCCAGCAGCATCATGGCCAGTGTCATGCAGAAGGTAACAGACAAGCCTCTACTCCCCTGCATTTCCCATCGAATTGTCCCCAAGACAATTTGAATACGAGTTATGGTCCAGGAGATTGTTATATGTTTACAACTGTTGTGGTTTGCAAAGCCTGACAGGAAAGATCTCGCAGTGGATGGACATTTGATTTATTTTTTCTTCGATTTTGAGTATTTTAGGTCACACGGTATGGTTCATTTTTGTATTCACCTATAACCTTTGTTGCAGTTTGCCGACAACGTCTATAGCGTCTACAACAACAATGCAGTGGTTGAGGTGGTCACCGTGAAGAGCTTCGAGGTTCCTCTCACCAGGAAGTCTCGCTCCATCCTTGAGTCGAAGCAGATTGTGAGTAGATTACGTGGAGATGTTTTGTCTCCTTTCCTATGTTCAGACGTTGGTGTAGTTTCTTCTCCAGTCCTCGTGCCTCATGTTCCCTATGTGATGTGCACCAACAGAGCAACCCTGGAAGCCCCTACAACCTGGCCTACAAGTACAACTTTGAGTACGCAGTCATCTTCAACATTGTGCTGTGGCTCATGATCATCCTGGTCCTGGCCGTCATCGCCATCTCCTACAGCCTGTGGAACATGGACCCTGGGTACGACAGCATCATCTACAGGATGACCAATCAGAAGATACGGATGGACTGAGCACTCTAAGTCCTATTCCCCCTGCGTGTCTCTATCTAACATGCCGTGGTGGTACTTGTTTTGTTTTTTCTCCTGTTATTGTGTCCTCCCCGCTTCATTCAGGCGATACTTTTCTTCTCTCTTGTACAGTGATATTCCCTCCAAATCAAAAGATATATTCTAAATAAGTGTAAAGTCATGAAAAGTATTGTTGAGATATTGCAGCCACATAGAATGTTTACTTGATGTGTGTCACTTGAAGAGTTGAAGAATCAAAATTTAATTTATTGATGTCTTGATGGTGTAGATATTCCAGTTTGTTTTTTGCTGTATTTCCCTCTGAAGTATGCCTATGACTGCTAAGGTGTAGTGCTTTCCTTTCCGCAAACAAGTGTACCAGTTTGTTCTGTGTAATAATAGATCTGCAGATGTGATTTTTGCAAACATATGTTTACACTTGTGTGACAGATGCTTGCTGATTGTATTTATTGTTTTGTTGTGTTTTACTTGTCGTGTGATTTGGACCTTTTTCCCTATGTGACATAAGATCATTCCTGTGTACAAACCTTTGTTTTGATACTCACGTTGTAAGCAATATGCAATGAGTAAGTCAGTCAGAAGAGTTGTAAAACCTTAAATGTTTAGGTTTTCATATGTATGGATATCGTGAGCAGTAATGCCTGGACCTGATCATATGTAATCGCACATGTTGATGTGGGTATGTGAAGAGAGAATGAAAATCAATTCTCATTTTATCCCCAAGTTAAACAATAAAACGAGAAAACATTTTGATGAAGGGTTTTGTTTGTTTGGCTTCAAAAGTAATTCACTGCATATGGTCTTAAGTCAGTAAGTGCAGCATTCTTGGAAATCCTTAATCTCAGAGTAGACTAGTTTGGTATTGGTCAGGGTGGTACTAGTTGTGCACATTTTAAGCGAAACAAGATGAACATGTAGCACAATACGGTGTTAGTGTGGTTCTAAAATGAGTTGAGTGCATATGCCTTGAATGACAGAACAGTAAGAGCAGTGGGTGTTTAGCACTTATGGCTCATCGTAGAGCTCTAAACTTGGGCCTGATGAGCAAAAACAGGGAGGATGTTTTTTTCTTTTTAAAAAAAAATCTTTTTTTGGGTCCTAATCAACAAGCGCCACATGAAACTGAAACGCAACACTTGAAAGTAATTCAAACTAAATATTTAGCTGCTCTAACCTGAGAGTAAACAGTTAGAAAGTAGCTGTTCCGTATATATTACAATGATACTGACCAACTATACATTCACAATAATCAAGAAAGGTATGTATAAAATAACTCTTGTCTCCACTTACTCCACTCCACTCCACCCGTGGTCCTGATAATGCACTCAGGACACCTCTGCCTGAACAAAAAGCATTTTAATCAGGTTGTTAAATTGCTTGTAACTCCAGTTATAAAGAGAGCTTCAGAATACAACATTGAATGCAATGGACTCACCCCACTTCCTCTTTTCTAAATGGCACCAGAGTCAGCAATAGTGCTTGTGTGCATACTGTTGAGTGGTGGACTTCAACGGATGAAACTCCTTTTATAAGACATTTATGAACAGAATATAGCACTTTACTTAACAGCTTAAACGTAGTGTGTATGTTATCAGTGACACGCAGCCCGTTATTGTTTTCATCATTTAGAATAGAATAGAATAGACCTTATGTGTCATTGTCCATTAGATACACAACGAAATTTGGTTGTGCAACCACTAAAAAAACGTTTTGCTGGGTGGAGGGTAAGAGGGTTGTGTGATAGCAGAATTGATTTAGCAGAATCCTTTAGGAAGAAAGATGCTTTGGGAGGTGAAAGTACTTTTTCCTGAAGCCTGCTTGAAAATAGAGTTCATACACTAGTGCAGAGGTCTTCAACCGGGGGTCCGCGACCCCCAGGGGGTCCGCGGAGGTACTGCAGGGGGTCCGCCAAATGATTTCATCTGAAGCATTTTTTCCCTCTTCCAAAAATTAAAAACGTCCAAAAGACTACATAAACATAAACAGAACGTAAAAAATGCTTTCTATTCCTTAAAAATAATACATAGGCTACCCATGAGTCTTCACGCGATCATTTGATCATAATGGCAACATATGCACTTTTAGCTACATTTAGCTATCTGGTGCCAAAAGACGTTACCTGCCATAACCATACAATTTGAAATAATTGATCGTTTTGTAATTTCTCGGAACAAAAGCTCCTCGTCAGACACCACTGATGGCGGTTCAGATGATCTACCTTCAGAGGATGCCAACACCCCTTCCATGCACAGCCATAAGCGCAAACGGGAGAAGACACGTAAATATTCAGAGAATGATCTGAAGTTTGCCTTCACCTACAAAGAGCGATGGCGAAGAATTAGCAGTGTGCGTTGTTTGCTCTTCCGTGCTATCAAACTATGAAACCATCAAAGCTGCAACGACACTCAAAGACAACCAATGCTCACTTGAAAGAAAAAAAACATTTAATATTCCCGTTTAAAATCTTTTGAGGGCCAGCAGACCTTGATGAGACTATCAGCAAAGTGTGCGAGCTAGCTTTAAAAGCCTCTTATCAAGTTGAATTACGTGTCGCTCAGACCAAACAGCCATACATAATTGCGGAAAGTTTAATCTTGCCAACAGCTAGTGATATGTGCAAAACAATGTTTGCGAAGGATGAGTAGGCTACGTAAAAAAACTGAAAAGCATCCCAATGCCCGCCCTATTGATGAATTGGCAGCTGATGTGAGTAGTCGGAAAACTCCCGAAGGCAGATTATTTTGCACTACAATTAGATGAATCCACCGATGTGTCAAACGACGCTCAGCTTTTAGCTTTTTTGTGATTTGTCGACCAAAATGAGATGCAGGAGGAATTTCTATTCTGTAAGCAGCTGCCTGAAGGTTAAAAAAAGTTCAGAGAATTTCAAAGTGATCGACAATTTTTTCCGTGAACATGATATACCCTGGCCAAAATGTGACGCGATGTGCACAGAGCCATGTATGACGCACTGCATGCTTCATAGGGAAAATGTTGTTGCCAAAGACATGAATGATGAATTCTCAAACGTCAGATCTCTCACTAGGTATGAGATATTTCATCCATACTTAAGCTTCTCAAGCTACTCAATTCTTTGTCCCTCCCTAATTGAATACAGAGTGGTGGCTAACTGTAAGGGAGAAAAAATGTCAATAATAAACAGAATAAATTGAAACGAGTTGTGTGTCACAGATGATTTGTAATTCTGTTCAAACATGTGTAGGGGGGAGTGTGTGTGTGTGTGTGTGTGTGTGTGTGTGTGACTGACACTTAGTTCCAAATAAATTATATGAATATCAGGCCCAAATTTGGGGCGGCGGGGGTGGGGGTCCCTGCTCAGTCTCTCTCTCAGCCAAGGGGTCCTTGGGCTGAAAAAGGTTGAAGACCCCTGCACTAGTGAATTATAAAATGATTTGCTCACCTATTATATGTGTAGGGCTGACAGATGAATGAGGGGGACGTTTCCTTAGAAGCTTTCTGTTCTTTTCTTTCCCCTGAAAACGTACAACTTCAGCACAACAATTCACAGGAAGGGTCAGTCAAGACCAGAAATGTATAAGACTTGCACAGTCAATGGAAAGGTGAAACCATGTGGATTACTTACAACAGGCATCACTACCTCAACAGCTCTAAAATCCATCTTTGACTGGAGTGTAGTATGTCTTTTCTACTGTAGGCTATGTTGCTACGTTGCTACTTCAGTTAATTGTGCATGCTGGTGTACTGGAGGCTATCCCTGGCATCCCTGTGTGAACCAGTAAATGGCCTCTTCGGCAAGAGAACAGCTTAGAGTCACATTTTGTGTAAACTCCACTGCTGTCTTGATCAAACTCTGTCAAGTCCATAAACCAGAGGATGAAAAAATGCATCTAAATTAGGGATGCACGATATTGAATTTTAGCCGATATCCGATATGCCGATATTTACAAGCTCATTTTGGCCGATTGCCGATGCCGATACCGATATATACACCTCTGCTTTTTAATTATTGAAAAGTCTCTCCTGTACTAGAACTAATCTGTTATTATGATAGGGTATTTCTGTAGATACGGGACATTGAAAACTTGATTTGTATCATTTTAGAAATAGACATTCACTCATGAAAACTATTGAAATGATTTCAAATATGGCAGATTTATTTATATTTTCACGTCACAATGTTCATACTTGAACAGTACATCCTTGAACTTGAACAACTACACTCTGAAAATGCAACTTGGCAAGCTAACGTTGGTTAACTGACTAACAGTTTAATAACATCCCTTCTAGGATTTCTAGACTAATCTATGTAAGGTTATTGCCAAGTTAGCTGTATAAATTCCATATATGCAAAAGTAAGCCATGTACAGATAGCGTGGGCTCGTGACATAACGTTTCACATCCCGTCAAATGAGATCATCAACTTCGCTGGTGTCATGTAGCATGCAAGCTAACTAGCTAGTGTTGTCTAGCTAACTAGCAACTTATTAACTTCTATTAGCGCGCGACAGGTAATGTTGCAAAGCGTTGCATGCGGGTGGTCTGCATCTATGCATGCAACCTACGTTACGGCCACGCTGTCGCCTCCTCTTCCATCTCCTGAAAAGTTTCCTGACAAATAGTATGTCAACATCCTCGGATACTGTGAAGTACTGCCACACAGCCGACGTGTTGAATTACGTTGTTGGCGCTCATAGTAACCAAAACATTTGCTACGCGTGCGCATAATTTGAACGTCACTTTATCGGCCGGGTACATCGGCAGAAATGTTCATATCTGCAGATGCCGATAATTACGTTTTGAAGCTTTTATCTGCAGATACCGATGTCGTGCCGATATTATCGTGCATCCCTAATCTAAATCTAAAGCAAATCTGTTGGATCAAGCGTCTCATATTACCGATCAGTTGAAGTTTGTTGCATACATGGATCACTTCAACTGATTTCTTATGCCAATCTAACCTTTCTTTGTGGAGCTCAGGTCTACGAAGTACTACTAAGTACTAATACCAACAGTGCCTGGGCCTATACAGTTAGAGGGAAGACTGTACAGGAAGTTAAGAGACAGATCCTCAAAGCCCAGGAAATGACAAATAAGAGTAACCATAACTTCACTCAGAGAAAAAAAAATACTTTTGACAGAGACAAATGAATGAGGAGAGAGGAACATTTTCTGTGCCAATGTCAGTCAGTTCCATGCATACACACTACACACACACAGGCAGCAAGAGTCTGTTCCATGCATACACACTACACACACACTGGCAGCAAGAGTCTGTTCCATGCATACACACTACACACACACACACACACACACACACACACACACACAGGCAGCGAGAGTCTGTTCCATGCATACACACTACACACACACTGGCAGCAAGAGTCTGTTCCATGCATACACACTGCACACACACACACACACACACACACACATAGGCAGCGAGACCCGTTTTCTCAGCGTGTCAAACAAGTTTATGGCCATTAGCTCTGATTATGAGGTTTTTTTTTCAATTAACAGCATCCGAAATTTAACAGTATAAGCACAAGGAACATTACATCTTATCCCGTTTGTTTTAAAATGTAACTGACACTGTTAACTCACCGTGGCTCGCAATCATCCCCCATGCATTGGGAAAGAACTGCAAAGTTTGAAAGTTACAAGTTAGTGTACACTTAAGGACAGGAAGCAATCTAGCTAGCTTCAAAGCTGTTAAGCAACT
>NW_024880333.1:0-25000 GCF_900700415.2 Clupea harengus
GTCGCTGTTATGTATCTCTTATTTGTGGTTGAAAAAGGTGTATTTTATTCATTTGCTAATGGCTTTAATTGAGTGTACCTGTGCTGTGTTAGAAAAAAGCTAGATTAATGCGACAGTGATCAAGCCTAACTTTTTGGGACTGCTCAGGATACCTTATGCTATATATACCCTCAAAATGGCAAACCTGTCTCTGTCATGGTTTTCATCATTTTTAGGGGGAATCATCAGTAGAAATCTATAAAAAAATTATACTGTGTGCTTATCTTACATACACTATAGAAACTATTAAAAACGATTCAATTAAATTAATAATTTCTTATTTTCTTTGTTATTTTTGTCATATACAGATATGCAATGATGATTGCTGGGTAATATGTATCTTGTCCAATGTGAAGTCTCTATTTGATCATGTGATGAGACGATACGATATAGCTAGTTTAGGCGCAGAATCTGAAAGTCAAGACCTACAAGCAGGCACAGTAGGCTACACCTGCCGGACGACGGCTTTCAAACATAAAAGTGGTGATGCATGATTTGATGTTTCAGTGGACAGGATAGCCAGCCCATTCAGCCTCTCCTGCCCCATGCTGCCCCTCAGGTAGGTCTTAATCCGTTTGAAGTTGGAAAAGAATCACTCGGCTGTTGCCCTGTCACATGCAATGTCAGAAACAATAGCAGGGCAGTGCACACCTCACCGAAGGTGGATGCTACAGAGTAAACTTTGACCTGTTTACTTTCCCAATACAATAGCCAAAGTATCTAATTCGACCGTAAAATCCAACACATTGGGTTGTGTTTGTGTGTGCGTGTGCGTGCGTGCGTGTTTTGCGGGCGCACATTTTTTTTTTTCGCGGGGGGGGGCCTTCAAAATATCCAGGCCCAGGGGCCCGTGGTTTCTTAATCCGTCCATGCCCATGTGTGCCTGGCTCCACCATAAACATATATACCTGTCTATGGGCTCCACCCCTGCAGGGAAATTGAAAGGCTGGTAGAGAAAATGTCCTCCACTCCATCTAATGCCCCACCACACAGCCACAATGACGACCCTAACCCACAACTGCCCCCTGCTGTGAAACCTTGTAGTTGCATGTGGTCACTTCCCTGAGGAGGTGAAACCCCTTCTCAGAAAAATGGCCCAGGTAGCTAGTGATGCATACGCTGTGCCACCACTAGAAGAGGCCCATCCTTTCACTGTCCTGGAGGACGCTGATCTGAATTACTTCCCTTAATTCCAAGGAGCACTTTAATGATGGACCTTCAAAAGAGGGAAGACCTGCAGGAACCATGTAGATAGATAGATGGATACTTTATTAATCCAGAGGGAAATTTAGGCTGTTTGGGCTGTTCACAGTTTTCTGCATCCATGGTAAGCCCAACAAAATACTTCTCCACAAAAACTCCCAGCATTGACCTGACTGAACATAAAGACTTATTTACTAGGTGGCCATTTGAATATTTTCCCTGTACACATTTCCCCCACTTCTGGTCTATCAACAGGAGTGTGCTATGGATTCTCCAAAATGCAGAGCTCAGAATCTGTAAACATCCTGTTTACAACTCTTATGAGTCATTTCACCACAGGTATAATTATCAGTTCAAAGTTGTGCACAGCACATGACCATTGTGCCGACCATTTGGTATGATTTGACAACTTCACAACTTTGCTCTCAATAGGGACCCCAAATTCTTCCACAAAACACATATCCCCACTAGTTTGACCAGATAACAAAGTCACAAAGATGCATCAGGCCTATAAAGAAGAGGCTTAACATAACTTAGGCTAATGTTCTAAAACCACCTATTTCTCTCGGACTTCTCTTTAATTTGGTGCCGGAAAGTCCTGACGTGCCTGCAGAAAGTTGACAAATGAATAACAATTTATAACAATAACCATCTATATTAGGCTACTTAAAGACATGAGTAGGTTATCTCCCAATGTGTCAAACCCAAACCAAAATAAAACTGGGTTAAACTAAATATACAGGATATGTTTGTTTCCATGAAATTGAGCTCTCAAGTAGGCATATTACACTTCTGTAATACCCCCCCCCCCCCCCGGCCAGAAGTCAAAACCTTTTGGACATGCTGAAAAAGGTTAGCAAATGGGCAGAAGAAGCCAGCAAATGAGAAGTGGACAAGGGAAAAACTATTCAACCTCCATATATCATCATTATGTCATTATGTGGAGCAATCTTTGCACTTCATATTTGGTAAGTGATCGCTAGGTGACACTGTGCAAAAGCTTCTAACTAGGTGATCTGCGGGAGGTCTGTTCCCAAAATGACCCAGTAAGTGGCGGTATTGCTCTTTGGAGATTGGCCAGTTGTTATAGTGAAAGATGCAGAGGGAGAAAGAGGAAGAAGAGAGAAGAAGTTCTGTGGGGCAAAAAGCGTCAAAATAAAAGTCAGCTTCAAAGTTTTTGTTTGAAAATCCAGTTTGTCAAATGTTTCAATGTTGTGGAACCCTCAGAGCTACACCTTCAGCCTCTGACTCTTGTTTGTGCGATTCAAGATATACAGTTGTGTATTGGATGCAACAGCTACCTACAGGTTGTAGTTGGGGTTGTGATGCCAATAATTGGAGCTGTTCCACTCTTCAGTTTCAAACACTGAGCAAAGCCTGTTTGATGTTGTCCCAGGTTTGAGAAACTGTCCAGAGTGAAATGTGCATAGTACACTAACTTTGATGAATGTTGTTTGAGATCCTGTTAAACATAAACATGACCATTGACAGTTCAGTCTTTTAGAGAGGCTATGAAAAGTGGTGGCCTCCCCTTCACAGCCTGGAACAGTACACTTCTGCACATGGTCTGCCATTTTTGTTGTTGTTGTTCAGTTGTCCTGTTCTCAATACCTGCAGAACTGCTGAAGCTGTGCAGATCCATACTGCCTGGACTAGTAAGAGGGCGGGAGTATGTTCAGATTGGGGGCATAAATATTAATGAGAAACCACAGTTACAACACAGTGGATTGTTGCATGTGAAGGACGAGACAACAGATTCATGGTATGTCAGTTCCATGCACCGGACTGTCCTTATTTAACTATGCTAAGGTAACTCTTCTTATTTAACTATGCTAAGGTAACTCTTCTTATTTAACTATGCTAAGGTAACTCTTCTTATTTAACTATTCTAAGGTAACTCTCCTTATTTAACCATGCTAAGGTAACTCTTCTTATTTAACTATGCTAAGGTAACACTTCTTATTTAACTATGCTAAGGTAACTCTTCTTATTTAACTATTCTAAGGTAACTCTCCTTATTTAACTATGCTAAGGTAACTCTTCTTATTTAACTATTCTAAGGTAACTCTCCTTATTTAACCATGCTAAGGTAAATTCAGTTTTCCATTCTATGGCACCTTTGAAATACTTGTATTAAGGATTTCATTTCACCACCATTTCAAGGATGGACAATTTGGTTGTTTTCTCAGCCACACAATTTGAATGAATTCAATAAGCCATTACGGTAGGCTTACTACATAGGCGACTCAGGCCTATGTATCAATGATGCACAATTTCTCTGCCACACAATCAGTAGGCAATTATTGTAGGCCAAGTCTATGCATTTTTATAGCTTCCTTTAAACTCTCAGACTCGGACAGGTGGAATGATTCATGTAATTGTTCAAAGACCTTTTCTTTTGTAGGTAAAACTTTGGATTTGTCATTTCCCAGAATTTATTTTGAGAAATAAATTACTTTTTTTCAGCTGAACACTAGTAGGCTCTTTGTGTTTAAAAAAAGGTATTTTAAACTTTTTCTAGTTTGGTTTGTGTTTTCCCACATCTGCGTTTAGTGTACCGTTGGTAGCACATAGTTTGGTAAATATGCATTTTTCGTCATTGTATGTAAGTAATTAATAAGTTTCGACTTTTATTTTGAATAAAAATACGAGCGGCGGCCATATTAGAATGTTGTTATTGTCGGTGGCTACACGCTGCAGAAGAAAGTTGACAAGCTGACTTTCTAGTCTGAAGCTCACCTTTCTGTATCTCTGGCCCTGGTCTCGGTGTAGGACCCAGTCCAGTCGTAACGTTGGCCTAGCAATGTCCGCTTTGAAGATGCTACGAGACATTCGATTTCTCAAATACGTGCATATAAATTCAATGCGATCTGCGATTCGCATTAATGGCACACTTTCTGCTCAGGTAGGGCTGTGTGCACCACACGTAATTGGCGTTGATTGGTAGATGTTGAAAGGCATGTTTTTGGTTGCGTTCGTTTTCGACTTAACCTTGCCTTGATGATCAACGTGAGACGCTCTCAGTTGTGGAAGAGTGGCCATCAAGCTGTATTTCTACGGTTTGTCCTACCCTTTATTTTTCGGAACTGTGTTTCTTATTCTTGTTTACAGTGGACACAGTTCAAATTCATATTTCTTTTTTATTAAAACAAACATGATCACTGACAAAAACCAATAGTATTAATTTGAGAATTACTTGTGGGATACATCCAACAGATCAGCATTAAAGCTGAATTGTATTGTTGTTGACTTTTCTAAAAAATATTATTTAGGCTAGAATCGAGGGTTATTTATGTAGGTTATTATGTAGATTAACTTTGATGTAGGCCTAAATAAACAGTTTCCATGTGTAAGAACCACTACCTAGCAATCTGATTTCCTTTATTCAGAGTAACAGATACTGCTAATAAAAGCAGTGTGCTCTGACTGTGATGGTCACTCAGTTACTGACAACGCATGCATTTAAGCAGCAGTCAGAAGTGACAGTGGTTTGGCCGTAAAACTGGCAAACCTTTCTGTCTAAATACTAACTCGCATGTTTTAATGGCCTCTAAGTCTAGTGTAGTACTCTCATCCATTTAATTAAATGATTGCCTCAGTCAGATTTTGAAATGATTGACCTAAAGAGAATGGCACATAGGTAGCCTAGGCCAACCTGAAGTTTTATAGAAATTGTCCAAAGCCAGCTGTGGAGGTTGCAGTACAAGCCAAAGAGGTTTATGAGGCTCATGAGGCTTTAACAAAGATAAAGAATGCAGTCAGTTAGATCTGCGTTTACTCGACCGGTGCTCGCTTTCCGCTTTGACATGACTCGCTTTCGTGTGGATTTGGTCGATTCTGACTGCACACGTTACTACGGTTGCGTGCCTTTATAAGGAGCTGACAGGGGGTGTATTTATTCAGGCGTTCATGAATCAGGTGGAGATCTTTTTCTTACGTTAGACTTCCGAAGTCCGTAAGAAAAGATTCAGAAGAAACTTCAGAAAATGTTCGAGAATGAGGCCCATTGTTCTTGTCACCACTGAAGGTATCATTATGTGCATAGAAGGGGTGGTATATAATATGGGTAACTGTGTTTTTCATTTTTTGTAGAGAAGATTGCACAGTGGTGGAGATGAAGTCCATCTGGCAGTAGAGGCTCAGAAGAGAGCCAAGAGCAATGCCCCCACCATTTTCTCAAAAATCATAGAGAGAAAAATTCCTGCTGATATCATATATGAGGATGATAAGGTAAAACAGAAGCCAGTAGATCAATAATATTTTATTTTCTAAAAAACTTCTTTTCACATAAAACTTCTTTTCACAATACCAGAAATGTAGTAGTCGATTTCTAGCATATTTTGACTAAAATAAAAAATCTTTGATGAAAAACTGCAAAGATCTTTCAGTGAGTTTGTCAGAAGAATTAACAGGAGAACATGACCTGACTTCTGAAACTGGTAACAACTATCACAAATGCTGACATTGCTTGAGAAACACAGCTATGCTGTGTAGTGTATACTTTTTACAGTCAATGTGTGAATCCAACAATAAAACTGAATGGTTGTTTTCACAGACCTAATACATACGTAGGTATCAACTCCCATTCAGTTTTAGAAGTTTGACTCTTATGCAGATCTGTATAATGACTTGTATGACTTAAATAGTTCTGACTTCATGATGATGTTCCTAATTGGATGCTTGTTTTGGTAGTGTTTAGCGTTCCGAGACGTAAATCCACAAGCTCCTGTGCACTTCTTGGTAATTCCCAAAAAAATCATTCCCGGGATCAGCAAAGCTGAAGATGATGATGCACCAGTATGTATCTTTGTTTATTATAATGATATTTGGCCGTATTCTCCCGTGCGCTGAGTAAGAAAAAAGCACGCAGTTACAAACTTTTCAGCCTTCACGTTTCTGCCATTGACTTAAATCTGTGATTTGTACACCATTAAGGCAGTTATTTCAAAAGCAAAGTCTGGTTGACGTTTTCCATTGATTTTTTAATGACATTTACATGGTTAATGTGAAAATCCATTTTCCCCATTTTCCCGATAGCCGAAATAAACGAGGCTGTGAACCAGGTTTCATTCTGAAGTTAAACACGTGATCGGGGCGTGATCGGAGCGTGTAGGGTAGAATACGCATGACTGAAATGAAATGTGCGTGACTGGAGGTGTGCCAAATAAGACTAAGACGTGTGAATGGGAGGATATGGCCCAAAGTGTTTCACTTCTCTGTTACCTGTTCTTATTATATCCATAATATAGACCATAACTCAACCCACACAATCTACTTGCAGATACTTGGCCACCTCTTAACTGTTGCTAAGAATGTAGCACACAAAGAAGGACTGCATGAAGGGTACAGACTGGGTAAGGTTAACATACATGTTTTTACACTTAAACATTGGTTTGAAGCTCTGCAAATATACTATTAAAGCAGCACTATGTAGTTTTTGGCTTGGAGCTCCCCCTAGCGGCGAAACCTGTTGAAATTGGCTTTCCTCGTTTATGTCAAACTAGCGAGTCAATATCTTTGCTAACACAGTCAAACATCAAGCAAGTGCAAGACAAGACAAAGCAGGACAGCAAATCAGAATCAGAATCAGAATCAGAATAGTATTTATTGCCAAGTAGGTTTACACCTACCTGGAATTTGTTCTGATGTATAGGTGCATACAGTAAACATAAAAACATACAAACACAGAAAGTACTACACATAACATAAAACATAAAAACACAGTAAGTACTACACAAACACAATAAGTACTACAATACAAAAAGCAGGGCAGGAGTGCAAAAGTGGATGTGCAATGTGCAGTGTGCAATGTAGTGTGTGTTAACATAACACAGGCTTGAGGTGTGGGGGCGGGATGAGAGTCCACGTCAGGTGGCCTTGTTACTAAGGCCAACGGCAGCCGGGAAGAAGCTGGTTTTGTGGCGTGAGGTTTTGGTCCTGATGGACCGCAGCCTCCTGCCGGAGGGAAGGACCTCGAAACTATTTACTATTTACTAATCCAGCAGAAAGATGGCTAGCTCTGAATCGAAATCGCTACCCGATCCTAGTCGCGCATGCGCAGACAAAAAGGACCGGGCTGCTCCAGAAATCTTACAGATCGCAGTTATTTCCCTACAGACCCCCGATGGCAATGGCGGAGAGGCCATTCTCCATATTAAAAGTAATTGTAGCGGCACAATTTTTTTCAAGCTGTTATTTTAAGGTAGAATTGTTACATAGTGTTGCTTTAACACATGTATGTTATGTATGTGTACATTCTTTCATGTTAACCTAATAATATACCCTCTTTTTGACAGTGATTAATGATGGGAAGAATGGCGCCCAGTCAGTCTACCACCTCCATGTTCATGTGCTTGGAGGGAGGCAGATGAGCTGGCCCCCGGGATAACCACACGCTCTTTTAATATCATGAGGACAGTTGGCCCCCGGGATAACCACACGCTCTTTTAATATCATGAGGACAGTGGATGACAAACACACCTTCATAAAATGGAAATGCAGTGTTCATGCTGAAGAATGTATATTGATATTGAATTAAAGGACAACTGTGTTAAGCTTCAATTCAACTCTACGTGTCTCTTTGAAGGCTACTGAAAACATTGACAGCAATCCTTGATTGATAAAACCTAACCCTATATTATTTTATTACCTCTGCAAAGGTGGTGTTTTTTTTAGTTTATTTGTCTGTAAGCAGGATTATGCAAAACTACCAGGCATTAAATGTTTGAGCAGATCAGAAGGAAGGGGTAGATCCAGGAGTTCTTTTTCACTTTCGTTAACATCGCAAATAAGGGCATTTGGCCTTGGCGGAGGTCTGCTCTATCTGAGTGCCATTCTAGTTTACAGGGTTGTTAAAGCTGTACTGTTTATGTCCAACTAGTAAGGAGGCAGACATAGGCACAGATGGCTAGCTTACTGTTACTTGTTACTGTTAAGTTGTGGCTCTTGGTAGCTAAATGGCTTTAAGAATTAAGAAGACCACAGGTTTGCACACAGTATGGGCGGGATTCAAATTTTTACTTGTTTTTACAGCTCTTGATTTTAACCTGTCCCACCCACTTCTTTTAAATGATTAGTTTAAAAGCCCACTTTTAACATGTCAAAAATTAGTGCACCAGTCCATTCGGCGCTCTGATTATCATTATCTAATCCATTCCACTTGCTTATTGAGAGAATGCCTGAATGAAATTGTATACCATGTTTTTACTGCGACTTTGTTCCCAGGCAGATACGCACACACATACATGCTAAGTAATGTTATGATTAATGTTAGCAAAATAGTGAGAAGAGGAGGGAGACTAGTTTTCATTTGATTGTTACTGGAGAGTAGACTGGTCTCTTTTTTTGGCAGATGACATCTTGGTTTGATATGTCTGCTCCACAGACAACATGGACATAAGGAGACTTTTTCCAAAGTAAGTCGCTGGTGGTAATAGGTTAGCTTCAGCTGAGTCCCTTGTAAAGGCCAGGGGCTCCCTGGCTGGTCCATGGATAAACTACGTCACAGTCTCCGTTAATGCAGTGTTGATTTCTGTCACTCAAGATAATTAGCTCTGAAAGATAGCTCAGCTCACATGCTTAGGTTCGCTTGTGCATAACAGGAAGTGAACGAAATTAGGAAACGCCCTTCCCCAGTAGATAGTTGTAAACTCTGGAGTGAAAGTGAATGAACATGAAACATATCATTTTAAAGGCACCAGAATACAGGACATGACATCTACTCTGTTAAAACATTTTGGGGGGAGTCCTCCTATAATGTTGCCCCCCCCCCCCCCCCCCACATTTAAATGCTTCCTATGCCCATGAGTCAAGGTAAAAGTTACAAATCAAGAATTGGACGCGTAATAACAATTACAATCTCTTTCTTTTTCACAATTTTTAGACGATAATCTATTCCACAAGTGCTGATTCTCCAGATACTCTAGTAGCCTGAAGAAGTTTTATTGCTTCCTTATCAGTCTTCGGCCACACAAACCTAATTGCAGAATGGGTTACTAATGATACATCTGCCTTGTAGACATGGCCATTTAGCATTAGGGGCCATTCCATATCATTTGAACTATTGGCATTCACCACGCCACCATCCTTCCTACTCCCAAAACTTGATTTAGTGCTTGTGAAAACCTTTCAGTTTTTCAGTCATATGCATTTTTCTGATCTTTGGAGTTGAAAACCCTGTTTTAGCCTCAACTCAAAGTATATTACTGTATAATATTAATGTAAATAATGTAATATCATTTTAGGAGTTTAAAACCAAAATGTAAATCTTGTTGTCCTGCTAATTAGTTATAGAAAGTGAAATGATGTTTGGACATTTGTTTTCCAAAATAATGTATATTCAGTCAATATTGGCCATGACTTTAATTGGCAAACATATTTGAAAGATTTTGCCCTATCGGTATGAAAATACCTAGAGATGATGCACATCAGACTTCTTGGAAATTAAACATATTTTTCAGACCATAGTTTTATTTTTCAGTTCAGAGTATTTGAAGTGTGGTGGTGTAGTGGTTAGCTTTTGAAGGTGTTGATCCAGGTTTGATTCTTGATCGCAGCAGATTGTCTGTACGTCGCTTTGGATAAAAGTGTCTGATAAATACCTACCTAACCATCTCCATACCCTGCCCATCTTGTCTATATGAGCTACCCAGTAACATTTGAAACAATCTCAGGTGAAGTCAAAGTCTGAGTGAAGTAAACAAATACATTTGATGAGGCCCAATGGGCTAAACTGCCATTAATGTAAACACATTAGTAGATTTGTATGCAGTGAAGCCTATATCATGAAGTGTAATGGTATTTTCTATACATGAGACACCATGACACACGGATATTCAAGAGAGGGTGTGCTCACATTTATAAAAGCTGTGTGGCTGGCTAAACATTTGGATCCTAAGCCTGTGAGACTCTTTGAGGTAGTCTGACATGCCTTGATATGTTTGTATATTTCACCTAACTAAAAACATTGATGCAAAAGTGCCATGTATGGTTATATTCTAGAAAACCTCAGCAAAAATAACATGAGAGTAAACGTAATGTAGTAAAATATTTTAAAATTTAAATCAAATGTAAACATACCCTTACAAAAACCTACTTTCAAAGGTGCACAGACTTTGTAAAAAAAAATTTGGCCAAGACTTTTCAACTCTGAACCTTGTAAACAGGGGTTAGCTACACTAATATTGGCATTGTTTCGCTCACACTTTATTTTCACAGATTTTGCAAAAACTCTTTTCCATAGTCCATAGGGATTTTTTCCTTAGAATCAGGAAGGGTTAAAATGCTAACACTAAAAACTACAAACTTCTGGTTGACTTCCATGGAGTGAAAGAGATAACCTGGGCTCCTTTTGTTTAACAGACCATAACTCAAATAATTTGCCCTGCTCACTGTCGCATTATAGCATATGCTTTGCCCTTCATGTTGATCCTGACGCCTCCTGTTAGCTCTCCTTGTAAAAAGCGGCACTGCATTACATGCCCTGACATATAATGGTTATCGCCACGCGGGCCGAGGCAGAGAACAAATTCAAGCTATCACTCACGTCTCACTCCGCACCAATAGATGGCAAAAGCGAGGCTTCGTTCAAACCCTGAGATATACGGAAGTGATCACAAAACACAAGCCGCCGGTGACTTCCAAACATGGCAGCTATGGTAAGGTTAAGCGTTCGCCACTTCAGTTGCGCGAGGGGACCAGCGCTTCTGTCTAACCAAAATGCTTTCGAAAGCAAGTCAGTGTATCCTGCTATTCTCCCGTCAACTACGGCTAAAAGTCGATCCGCAAAACAGCGACGGGTGGCGGAATTCTTTGACCAACTCCGTGGCTCCAACGTGAAGGATAAGCTATCTTCTCTTACCAAACTCCAGCGGATGAAATATGTGGTGTATCCGCAGACGTTCGCCTTGAACGCAGACAAATGGTATCAGCATTTCACAAAGACGGCGTATATTAGTGAGCTACCAGAAAAATACTCCATGTCAGCTCATGAAACAGAAAAATCTAACACTTTGCCTCAGATCGATGCTGCTGCGTTAGCTGAGATTCGCACCCTCGTCTGCAATTCCCTTCTACAGGAGAACTGTCAAGTCAGGAAAGGACGCGCGCCTCTTCTGAAAGAGTTACAGTACACTGTGGCCCCCTTTCTGAAGAATTTGTCCTCTGGGATGACGTGTGTGTTGGCCAAGCAGAATCCCTTACTTCGATCCTCAACTTTTGGTAATGTTAACGTTGATTGGGCTTGTGTTTTTTGAGTTCAGTTACTTATCTGCTCCTACTATCCTACTAGCAATTGTGATCCAGCCATTCATAATACATTTTCATAATGTATTCGCATGGATTATGGCAGTTATGGATTATGGATTAAAGTCATCTAGTCACTAGCAGTGTTACTAAGGGCTGTAGTGATGTGGAAACGTCAGGTGTTCATTAGTCATATGAGCTGATTACCTTACAAACTTTGAACCTGGAGTGGCACCAATGGAAGTGCCTGCTAAATTCTAAACCACTGAACAAGAGGCTAACTTTGATTTGGATGAACCCAAAGCCCAAATTCACTTAGAATTTGCTCTGTGTGATTGCTGATGATCTAGCACACGCCAACGACCCTCATGTTTACATAGGCTAAGGTGCTTTAGAGCTACAGAGGAAGTGATCCCTTTGCGGACCTATACATGCAGAGGAGGATGCAAACGGATGTTCCGTGATTGCATGAGAATGCCAGTGCAATGATGACGATATATAATGTCTCTTGTATTCCATCTAGATTATGTATTGGGGGCCAACCACTGAAGGTTGTCAACTGCAGTCTTTCTGTCTTGTTAATGGTTTGGTATAGGTTTGTAAATAAGATTCTGTCCATTTTTGTGCCCTGCTTTCATTCTCATGTCTGACCTGCTGAGGGTTAGCGATCCTGTGCTACTCCGGAGTAACACCTTAGTTTTCAGCAAAGAGCCTGGATCTGGAGGGAACAGGGAAAGAGCGTGGCGAGGGTGAAGGAAGAGAAGCTCAGCATTTCACACTTTAAACTCTGCCATGAAGGTTGTGAACTGCAGCTGCAGCAAAGCTGTCTTTAGCATGGGAGCTCATCGGTTATTGCTTGAGCATCTGAGGAGGTGGCACGTTTGCTCTCTGGATGATGAAGACTCGTCTCGTTACGTTAGTTAGATAGTTAGCATAGCGACTGTTAAGCCATGTTACTTCACGTTATGAGCTGCAACGTTTTTTATTTTTAAATACATTTTCATGATTGATGATTCACCATGATCTGAATCATGAATGGTTAATGACACTGAACATAAAGTCATACATAAATATGCCCTAACTTATATAACAATATTCAACCAGAGCCCGTCTGCTTAATTTTCTGCTTAAACGCAGTGTTGCTGAAACAAATTCTCACCAGAAGTCGCTAAACGCCACTAGATTGTGTGATGACATCATATGTGACGTCAACATGTCTAACTTGCATATGTCGCACGGCTAAATGGAATCCTCTGTTCTCCAAACTTTGATATTTTGTTTGTTTGATTGTTTTTTGGAGGAGTGGGGGTGGAGCCCGTGTAGAGGTGACTATTTTTGCATAACAGATTATTAATATTATCATTATTATTATTATTAATAAACTGTTCATTTTAAACCATTAACTTGACAGACTCAGCCAGCTGACCAAAATGAACGTAGGTCTCTGTGTGACACAGTGGCTTAAAAACTGGACATGTGGTGTTGCAAAAGTTGGTGTCTTGAGATTGAAATGAAACACTGAACTATTTTTCTCCACAGATTCTGAGCCACAAGTAAACTTCTACTGGTTAAGAGGGAAGAGAATTCTCCCCAAGGGACATCGCCGGGGGCGACCGGAGCCTACACGGTTTCAGATTGATGACAAGCCACATTGCCAGTTAAGGATACCACATCAACTTCCAGAAGTAAATCTTCACCATTATTTCAGTTCCTGTTTTGTCATTGTGTAGTCAGTTGTTGTGTCGGAGTAAACTTTAAAGTTTGATACTGACTGAGATCAAAATGGCTGACGAGAAAGCTGTACATTTCACTCATTTTCACTTGATGTGTTGAATGTGACCAAAGATATATAAATATGCAGAGTATGCCCAATCTCATGATCGCAAGATACCAGTGTCTTGATGTTTTTTCATTCGTTCTCCAGTTTGTCCCATTAAGGAATGAAGTTTCTGAAGAGGTCCCAGTCGTGCATCTTTCGCCTGACCGGCTTCCCCTGTTTAGGAGGCAGTATGAGAACCATGTCTATTCAGGTATGTCCACCCAAACTCACCACGCCTCATACCCATACTATTAGTATGGGATGCATGAGTGGTCTTCAGTACTAGTCCTGTCCTGTTCTGAGTATCCTAAAAATGTGTGTGTTCCTCATAGGTGCAAAGGTAGATGACCCATGCTGTTACGGACACACACAGTTCCACCTTATGCCAGAGCGCTTGAACAGAGACCGGATGAGTGAACTACACTCTGAAAAGCAGCTAGAAGTTACCCTGCGGGCAAATGCCATTGCCAGTCTCTTTGCCTGGACAGGAGCTCAGGCAATGTATCAAGGCAAGTCATACATATTATCAAAGTCAAAATGTAGGATGTATTATGAATTACTAGAAATATTATTATAAATATTCTTTACAATATATTATTAGAAGTTTATGAACCACTGGTTTAGTTTTGAATTGTGATCCCTCGGATCATTTGTTTGCAGTGTGAAGAGAAAATATTTAGGGGAGAGCAGGCCATGTTGTCACACTTCACCTTTTCTCACAATGCTTCATAATAGTTTAAATGCTGTCCCAAATGAAAGACCTTAATCTCCGGTACATATTTCATATTCATGACTGTCTAAGAATATAAAATGATTGGCCATTAACTTCAGAGTGTGCACTTGTGAGAACTTGCCCAATGAGGGGGTACATTGTTACATTGGATTATTAAACAAAGAAGAACAATCCATTGTCAATGTAGATTTATTATAGCGTGATTGAAGCACACACCATAGCGAAGCCACATGAGTAACTTGGCATTGCTGGCAGTTATCAGAGATTTTCCGGTATGTGAGACATTCATGTTTCCTGGGGAGAGCAGGACACGGAGCCATCCAAACCATCAGAGAGGATTTATGCAGAGCAGAGAAAAGGAGACTCGTGGGATTTCACCAAAACATTGCCCAATGGTCTTTTCGAGCCATTTATCATAATCCACAAGCGGTTGGGATTATTTTGAGCCTAAAACTGTCAGTTGTGAAGTGACGTTACTATGAAATGATAACTAGCTAGCTAACAAGTCAAACGAAAGTCCTTAGTCACTGGCTTGTAGGGGGAGGGGAAATCAGAAACATAGCATATGAAATCATACACGTATCAGGATGAGCATGCTAGCATACATGTACGTAAATGTACACAATACATACAAAAATGGAACAGAAAACTACGTGGCGATTATTAACATTGCAGGTAAATGCTAGCATCTAGCATGACCGTGTGGTAGGCGTTGACGTCTCTGTTAGAGGTGGCCACCCATTCCCCCAGGAGCTTGTGGGAGATGTAGGCGGTGAGTGGCTATCACTGACTGCAGAAGCTTGTGGGAGATGTAGGCGGTGAGTGGCTATCACTGACTGCAGGAGCTTGTGGGAGATGTAGGCGGTGAGTGGCTATCACTGACTGCAGGAGCTTGTGGGAGATGTAGGCGGTGAGTGGCTATCACTGACTGCAGGAGCTTGTGGGAGATGTAGGCAGTGAGTGGCTATCAATGACTGCAGGAGCTTGTGGGAGATGTAGGCGGTGAGTGGCTATTTTAGTCGAGCGTGGCTATTCTTGCTAACATTAGAAACATTAATGGCATCAGAATTTGATAAATCTTAAGTATATAAACCCTGTACGATGTTAGTGAAATTGCTTCACTTTCATCCTTGTGCTGTGAGTGAGCCCGATTGCAATTGCTACTGAATAAATATACTGATCTAACCCTGGGTTGGCTTCACATACGCCCTCTTCAAATATGGTTGCTTCAGATCGGTCCTCACTTATCTGCAGGTTTTAGTGGATACTGGTCCATGGAAACCCTCCTAATTGCTTCTTTTTTGCTACTAAACAAATGGTCATTGAAGGCCTAACCACAGAAAACACCACTGGAATTTAAAGTGTGACCACTGACCTGTGCGACCAGTGCCTTGCTGTCCCATTTTATGTTCCTCGAATGCTGTCATTGGGGATTACATTCTATAGCCGTTTAGACCCAAAAATGTCTTAAATAGGGCCCAAGTTGACAAATACTGAAGTTTCCCTTTATTATACGTCATTAGTAGACTTCAGGTAAGTAAGGAGAATGGTACGTCTAGTACTAATATTCTTATCAAGCGCCTTGAGAGAATTTAATTGTTTTGGCGCTATATTGAATGTAATTGAATGTAATTGAATGTAATTGAATGTAATTGAATGTCCGTTTAATTGTCTTTTCTCCCTTTAGGTTTCTGGAGTAATGAAGACCTGGATAGGCCTTTTGTGTCTCAGGCAGTCATCACAGATGGACAATACTTTTCCTTCTTCTGTTACCAGCTGAACACCTTAGCCTTGACCGATGAGGCTGAGGTTGACAACCCCAGGAAGAACTTGTGCTGGGGCACAAAGAGTATGCAACTCTATGAAAACATCACTGATAATGATGTGATTGGATTGAATGACCAGGTTCTAAGACTTCTCATCCAATTTCTTTTGAATGGGGCCTAGTTTTGGAAACGGAAGGATGTCTTGTTTGTGATTTCTCTATATGTTCTGTGTACACAAGAATAAACAGACATTATGACAACAGTTTTAATTTAGTTGGAGCCCTGTTTGTTCTAGTCCAAGCCCTGTGTAGACATTCGCTAATGGTGTGCATCTGCCCCTAGAGCCAGGGTGACCAGATTCAGCCCCCCTGCACCTGCCCCTGCCCCTGTCCCTGTCCCTGCCCCTGCCCCTGCTCCTGCCCCTGCCCCCAACCTGTTACAGGACTGTTCTGTTCTATTAGACTGCATTAGTTGGTAATTACATTTTTGGCAAGCTGTTCTGTGTTCCCCATTGCCAATAATGAAAGATAAATGCTAAGACAAGTAGGTCTACACATGCTCCTGTAGTCTTATTGCCTTCAAACTAATAGCACAAATACCTAGTCACACCTTAGTTTAGTTTGGCTGCCAGACATGTGGAATGTGGACTTCCATATGAACCTTGTAAATCCATGAATGAAGAATCCATGGAAAACATAAACCAGACTTTGTTGTGTGGCAGAAGGGGAAGGAATTCTCTCATTAGACATCTGTTCTAAATCACCAGGATAACAATTGATAATGGCAGCCTGGTGATTCTCCTGACTTAACACCCTCTACTGTCAGACTTCGAATATTTAAACAGAGACTCTCTGTTCTGATCAGAGAAGCTGGTGAACCTTTATGCGAGGCCAAGCACTCTCTCCCTTGGTGTGTATCACTAAAGAATAAAACCTTGTTCCTGATTTTTCAACTATTGCCTGACTGAGTCTCCATTAACCTGTGGTCCAGAAATACCACCAACCCACTCCGTCAAAGTAATCAGAAGAGTCTCTACAAGCCTACAAACTGTAGTAGATCAATCAATCTGATTCTGGAAATAAGTCTATGCATCTCCCCTTAAATCATTACAAAACCTCATCTACAAAGAGTGACCTCTAGTGGCTGATATGAGAGTTATTAAAGACATAGCGACTGAAATTAAACTAAACATTAGCTATAGAATATCCATTTGAGCTAGGTTCTGCTCAAGGTTTCTCCCTGATACATTTTGCCTTGTGCTTACTCTAGGGGTTTAGGACAATGTCTGAAATTAATCATTCTATTATTACTGCTGTCAGTGTACCAACATGTTTCACGTCACTACACCTCGTGATTCAATTCAACTTTATTTCGCCATGTATACAGATACTAGGATTTTTTTTTGGTATTCTCCATGCAGGCTATAGTATCACCAAACTATCTCCTGCACGAGATCTCCACGGCCGCTACACAAGCGCCATCGTGATGGTGATTGAGTGATGTGATTGTGATGATGTGATGTGATGTGAACAGGAGACTGATGAGCCCCTATGGAATTATACCAGCACTGTCTTGAGTCGATGGCCTTGTTCACACCTGGTAGTAAGATGTGTCTTGGGTGATCGATCACAAGTGGACAGCTCTAAGTACAGGTGTGAACACAAATGAGGACGCATCACAGGTGCTGCTGCTGTTCACTCCTGTGCTTTTTAGTTGCCCATATGGTAAAAAAAACCTGCCAAACTTTGTCTCTTTGCATGTTGAATCCAAGTCAGATGTAAGTTGAGCCACCTAGTTAAAAAAAAAAACCTACGTTAGTGAACCGTAGCTTAAAAGCCATTGTATGCTTAGCAGCACATCGGTGCTGTTGAAAGATGTTTTTTACTGGGAGATATTCATGTCTAGACAGGTTTCATATCATCTGACTGCATTGGGCCCAGTGCTCGAACCCATCTCTCTAGTTGCTCTTCAGGTTTCATTGTCATGTTAATATGCATGACAGAGTTCAAAACAATACTACATTTCATTATGAAAATGATTTGAGTTTTATTTTTAAAAGGTGAGGGGAATATGAGGCCACAGTGACTGAAGTGAGGGCCTCTGCCTCCTCGTGCATTTGGTCTTGGCAATTGGAAATGATGGAAGTATTCATATGCATATAGGGCGGGGTAATTAGAGCCAATCAGAAGTGGTCAATCAATACCCATGTGGAGACACATTCTAGTGCCAGGTGTGAACAGCCTACATGTCGTGTACAATACAGAGTATAAAAGGCTGTGATAGAATTACCCCAGAGTACTGTACATACATTTGACAATACTTTGACTTTTGGATTCACTAGGGAATGACATGAAATAGGTGAAGGCTAAAGCTTTCTTCTTTTATATAAAAAACACGGCAATTTCACCTGCAAGTGAATGGTCTGCAGTAAAGTACCAGCGAAGACACATTCATTTAATAATAAAAAGTATTTGTACTGTGGAGGTGCTCTTACTTGTGGCCAAATCTAATTGTTGGACAAGGACTTGCAACATGTCCCAGTTCAATGGGAGACCAGAAAAAGACATTTCCAAAAATCCCACTTCAGTTATTCCTTGTACTTTATTCCACATTTAACAGGTTTACAATCTAAAAAAACAAATTAAATTCTTCACAATAACCAGTCTTTCACAAAGGCAATTCTACTTGTTTCTGAGTGTATATTGTGTCTACTAAATCACATTCTCTGCATTCTTCCAGTCATTCTGAGGCACACAAGGTTCATCCTGTTTTTGACCGCTAGTTCATCTGGTGTCTAGCAGTCATCAAGTAGTCATAGTTTGGGCCACTGGCTCTAAATCCTCATCAGTGGTGATCCTGGCAAACCTCTCGTGTCCGTCCAACGATGGGTCATTGTATCCCTTTTCAAGCATTTTCTTCCACACTGTAACTGACAAAAATAAAATGCAAAGTTTAGCATATCATACCGAAATACAGCTCTGGAAAAAATGAAGAGTTAATGAGTTAATTCTTTTCAGGAGCATCTGATCTGTTCCATACAGTTCTTGCAATATAAACCAAAACAGCTCCCCCTTTTGGCTCATTTACTAGGGTGAGCATAAAACATTAATAAAGAAATGAATGAATATGATAATGATACATTGATAGTGTATATAAATTGGTACAAGTATTAAAAGTACTACTACAAAAGTAGAATGAAATAAAAAAAGATAAAATGATGAAAATAAAAAGGAACAATAAAAGACACAAAATGAGGTGCCTTACAAACAAGAGATTTAAAAAATCTATTCTACTAGAAGCAGGAAGTCAGTGTATTGATGGATGCAATGCAATCCAATCTGCATGTGTGTATCTGCATTAATTAATACTTACTGTATGCTGGTTCTTCAGTACAAAGTGAAATAGATGAAGACTCATTACTAGCTGGTTCACTTAAGTTTTCTTGCTGATCTTGGGATTTGTCGTCCAGGCTTGCAACCATAACATCATAGGCCACTCTTGCTTCAGACGATAGCTCAATCATTTTATGGTAGAGGTCCTAAACAAAAAGAGTCAAACAGCGACGCGATGGAAGTCAAATTCTAAATCCCATTCAAGTGCAATTTTCTGCTATTTGTCCAGCTTTCAGCGGCCAGTGAAATGTTATCTTTCTGGAGTGAGTCAAATATGAAATGTGCAACCAAATGTACAACCTATGCAATTACCCTTCAAACCTTGCATAAACAATTAGGCTAGACAGAAACAAAGACATTACTAATTTCAATATAGGACATTTGTGGGTTCACTTTTCCTTTGGGTAAGTCATCCACGTTTTTGTCCCTGTATACTTTTAGGAACAAAATGATGTGAAATCTAAAACTGTCTGTAGTTCCGTCTTAACTTTGAAATGAGCAGTGTATCTAAATGAGTAAACATATTTAGGGTTGAACCATCCTCCGTAAGGAAGCTTTAGTCACCTGCGCTCCATCATAGTTGAATATGCCAACCAGACTGACAGGAACGGCTTTGTTCACACATCGACCCAGAGCCTTCCTAGAAAGGGCGAACACAAAGGGAATGTCTTGCTCCCGGCATGTATTAATGATGGTGTAGAGAGCTTCATCCAGACCACCTGTTTAAAAAAAAAAACAGGATGAGTATAGAAGTAAACAGAATACACAAAACATTACAAACACACAGCGTGTTCAAGCTAACTGATGAAGTCAATCCAGTTCGGAGCTATGATGCCTTCATCTTCCAAATCAAATCTCTGCAGTCAGTGAACATGACGGGGCCTGCCTATGTGACACAATGACATGGCTGAGCTCATATATCTCAGGTTCCAAAAGTATTTTTGTCAAGCTGATTAGGACTTTTTCAGCATTTTTCATATCGCCATCATAATCTATGTGTCTAACTGCTACACTATGAGCACTGATGATAGCAGCAAGCAAGTCTGTAGTTTTACAATAAAAAAGGATAAAAGAATTTGACGGATGTCTTAATTTGTCTTTATTTATTCATTGTGCAAACTCTCGTCCCTCACTTCAACTGTGGTTTTACGCCCCTGAGTGCGACAGTATTCTCCTTTCCTTTCATAACACCAATCATCAGATTTTGTTTCAGAGCACATAACGCTTTATTGGTCCAGCAGCTACTTTAATGACAGTTAAAGTTAAAGTCAAACATGCAACTACATGACCGTTTTGAAGAGTGTGTTTAATCTGAAACATGCGACTACGTGACTGAGATTAAACACACTCTTCAGAACAGTCATGTTTGAGATTAAACACACTCTTCAGAACAAACATGACTGTTCTGAAGAGTGTGTTTAATCTCAAACATGCGACTACGTGACTGTTCTGAAGAGTGTGTTTATTCTCAAACAGGCGACTACATGACCGTTTTGAATAGTGTGTTTAATCTGAAACATGCGACTACGTGACTGAGATTAAACACACTCTTCAGAACAGTCATGTTTGAGATTAAACACACTCTTCAGAACAAACATGACTGTTCTGAAGAGTGTGTTTAATCTCAAACATGCGACTACGTGACTGTTCTGAAGAGTGTGTTTATTCTCAAACAGGCGACTACATGACCGTTTTGAATAGTGTGTTTAATCTGAAACATGCGACTACGTGACTGAGATTAAACACACTCTTCAGAACAGTCATGTTTGAGATTAAACACACTCTTCAGAACAAACATGACTGTTCTGAAGAGTGTGTTTAATCTCAAACATGCGACTACGTGACTGTTCTAAAGAGTGTGTTTAATCTCAAACATGCGACTACGTGACTGTTCTGAAGAGTGTGTTTAATCTCAAACATGCGGCTACGTGACAGATTAAACACACTCTTCAGAACAGTCACGTAGCCGCATGTTTGAGATTAAACACACTCTTCAGAACAGTCACGTAGTCGCATGTTTGAGATTAAACACACTCTTCAGAACAAACATGCGACTACATGACTGTTCTGAAGAGTGTGTTTAATCTCAAACATGACTGTTCTGAAGAGTGTGTTAAATCTCAAACATGACTGTTCTGAAGAGTGTGTTTAATCTCAAACATGCGACTACGTGACTGTCCTGAAGAGTGTGTTTAATCTCAAACATGACTGTTCTGAAGAGTGTGTTTAATCTCAAACATGCGGCTACGTGACTGTTCTGAAGACTGTTTTTAATCTCAAACATGCGACTACGTGACTGTCCTGAAGAGTGTGTTTAATCTCAAACATGCGGCTACGTGACCGTTCTGAAGAGTGTGTTTCATCTCACCTTTGGACTGACTGCGCTCACAGTTGGGTGAGATGATGACACATTTGACTTTATGAAGCCGGAGATGCTTGAGAACTTCCCGCAGACCCATGACCAGCCTGCGTTTCATGCGTGCCTTGCGGGGATCTTTCAGGTAAAGGCGGTCCTGAAAGCGAACAAGCTCCTTCAGCAGGCTGGTCACACATTCATCCACATCCTTACTCAGGACCTGGCTACAGTAGCTGTCAAAAGAAAATTCTGGATTTTTAGATGACTGTTTCAGCATGGAATAAAAATAGAAGAAAATGAAAAGGACCCTACTGCTATGGGTCCTAGTACAGTTTTCATAACCTGAACATGAGCGTCAAGCACCAAACACCAAGGGCTATGTTCAGGTGCTGATGAGGGTAGGGTGGTGTATTGTATGGATGTGTCAGGGCAAGGGCTATGTTCAGGTGCTGATGAGGGTAGGGTGGTGTATTGTATGGGTGTGTCAGGGCAAGGGCTATGTTCAGGTGCTGATGAGGGTAGGGTGGTGTATTGTATGGATGTGTCAGGGCAAGGGCTATGTTCAGGTGCTGATGAGGGTAGGGTGGTGTATTGTATGGGTGTGTCAGGGCAAGGGCTATGTTCAGGTGCTGATGAGGGTAGGGTGGTGTATTGTATGGGTGTGTCAGGGCAAACACATGTGAATGAGGCCATGTTCTGTATTTTTTTGTAAAGATCTGAGGTTATTGTATCCAAGACTGTTAGCTACACATCCCCCTATCTCTCTGGTTGTCATGTTAAATTATATGTTGATGTTTATTGAGTGGGAGAAATTACTAAACCGTGCTTGTGCCTTAACATGTTACGGCACATCATCCTAAAACTTGCTAATTGTCGTTATATTATGATTTCTGTTGGAGGCAAGCGACTGTGATGTAGACGAAGCGAGCGAAAAAAGTTGGGCAAAGTTTAATCCGCCAGCAGCGGCCAATTAGATTGTTTGGTGTGTCTCCAAATTTGAAAATTGCAGGATTATGGCGACGTTTGGTCGTTTAATTTGCTAAAAAGAAAGGCTTTGATGACTTTGTAAGGGGTTGTTGTTGTTCCTTGTATGTTAGATATTTAATCCTGGGCTTACTTTAATAGAATGACAGTTTTGATATAATGACAAGTGACTAGATAGCTTACTAGCTGGCTAGCCTGCTAACTAGCTCGCTAGTCCAGTCTGTTATGCTATTTCCACACGCTACGCCACGCCCACTCAAAGCGATGGAAGCGTTTCGCGTCGCTGGCATGTGTCCAAATTATAAAATGACAAGTTATAAAGTAAGTTATAAAATAATTAATGACGTATAGAATTTTCAAACGGCATCTTACTTTAAGTAGTTAGCTGTTTTTTGTATTTAGCCAGCTGGTATATAACCACTTAAAGTTACAAATAGCCTACTGTAGTGGCTCGCCAACCAGCTAGCTAACGTTGGCTATTGTACATGATAAGGGCCACATGTTGACTAAGGTGGCAACAACAACTTGGTACTCTTTTGATGCCTATTTTCTTTCTGCTTAAAAGCTTAAGAGTTATGATTGCCAGATTTGTGCATTGACATTTTCATAGCTAGATTTTGTTACTAAGGGGGTGTGGATGAATTAACATACGGCTACCCCTTAAGACCAAACCATTTAGCAATATAATAGGGTTTAGGCTACATATTGTAGCATGAAGATAAATGTATTTAAAAAAAATTATCCAAATACTTTCTGAAAACATATACATTTACCTTAATATTCCACCAATCAATGGCCAACATTTATGAGTGAGGATTACTCTCTATCCTGGCACCTCAAATATCGAATCAGTATTAGTCTTAAAAGTCCTATGTCGAATCAGTATTGGTGTTAAAAGTCCGATAACGGATTAGTATTGGTCTTAAAAGTCTGATATCAGTCGGGCTCTACTTATTATTCATGGAGCACTACTTAATAATATGAAAATGATTAAGTATAATAAGTATTATAACAATAAATACATTATTTGATAATAAGTCAATGTCAAAACTCACAGAAAGCAAATAGACCAAGGTCAAAATGTAAAAAAAATTCAGACAGAATTCTATTGATCTGTTTCTTAGGTAAGCCAAGGACTGAAGAAAACTGCATGACACATGAAGTTTACACCACACACACACAACACACACACACACACACACACACACACACACACACACACACACACACACACTCTTACATTACTGCAAACAGCAACAGTGAGTTTATATGTAGTTTATAGAAATCCTTAATGGCCCTGTGACTAAGGGGCAGTGAATATATATATATATATATTTGGAATATTATGTTCTGAAGTAGATAATAACCATGAAACCATGGTGTGTCTTTCCCAATGAACAGTACCAACTGATGTCAAATCATGGCATCCCTACCTGGGCCACAGTATCAACACAAATGACCACTTTACTTACTCTCGGAATTTTCTACTGTGGATTTTGGGGTGACAAGGAATGTTAGCCTCCAGCAGGGTATTTTCACGAGGCTGCTCTTGAGGCTGCTCTTGAGGCTGCTCTTGAGGCTCATCTTGAGGCTCATCTTGAGGCTCATCTTGAGGCTCATCTTGAGGCTGCTCTTCTTCTGGGCCATCAGTGACAAGATTGCTGATCTCACCTGGAGTAAACAGAAACATCATGCACAGGGGGAACATACACATTGGTTCAAATCTCTGCACGGTACGGGTGTATCCTAATCCATGTGAAGAGTTGGTGTTGTGAATATAATGACATCAATGTCTTACTTCACCCTTCTTTGATCTATGTACATCAGGTGATCATGACTGGACTTAAATTCCACTCATAAAAGATTACAAGTCTGACTAAAATTCAAACAAAAAATGTGTCTGAGCAGGCACCTGGAGAATGAGGTTGATCCAGATCACAGGGTTCCTCTTCAGCAGTCAATGTTGTGTCCTGAAACTCTGGATTGGAGGGAGATAAACCTTGTTCCTCCAGCAACCTTTTTTTCTTTCTTTCCTCACGCTCCTTCAGAATTACCTAAATAAATAAAATACAAAACATGATTCAACACCATTTTGACATAAGAACCACCAGTGTGAAGTATAATGCTACAAAGCTACATAATGCTACATAACAATGTGGTCCATGGGGATGGTGGCCCCTGACTCATTGTTCAAAGGGCCAATGTGCTACTGCTAATAGGTCATCAGGATTGGGAGCAATATCTAAAGGGGTTTGAAGGATACAGTGTGGAAGAGATGGTACATCACCAACTGTTTAAAGAATATGTTACATAAATAAATATATATATATATGCTCTATTGGGCAACCTGGCATCCCGTCCACCTTTAAGACTTCCCCATGTACTACACCTCATAGGAATGGTGTGCAGAGGCCTGGCATTCAAAGAAGAATCCCTGGAGGAAAGGGCTGCCTTGGCTGTTGCCTC
>NW_024880334.1:0-25000 GCF_900700415.2 Clupea harengus
GGTGAGCGTCTCCGCTCTGCTGTGCAAACGAAATGCTTTGAGTGTTTTGTGCCACTTAAAATATTTCTAAATTTTGCCAGGGGGAATATTTTTCGGAATATTGAGATTTCGGAATATCGGGCTTTCGGAACACTGGGCCGTCTCCCCTGACCAATACCTGTCAAACTTGGTGATACTATTCACAACTAATTTGTCCTTCATTTTATCAAATATGATGAAATTTGGTATTGTGCCCGCGAGGCACGCGTGAGTTTAGTTGTGTTCAGTTATCTGGCGCTGAAAAAAAACCACGAATAAGTACGGTCAAATCAGAAAGCAAATCAGCTGTCACTCGGCTATTACCTGACCAATACCTATCAAACTCGGTGATACTATTCACAACTAATATGTCCTTCATTCTATCAAATATGATGAAATTTGGTATTGTGCCCGCGAGGCACACGTGACTTTAGTTGTGTTCAGTTATCTGGCGCTGAAAAAAAACCACGAATAAGTACTGTTAAATCAGAAAGCAAATCAGCTGTCACTCGGCTATTACCTGACCAATACCTATCAAACTCGGTGATACTATTCACAACTAATATGTCCTTCATTCTATCAAATATGATGAAATTTGGTATTGTGCCCGCGAGGCACGTGTGACTTTAGTTGTGTTCAGTTATCTGGCGCTGAAAAAAACCACGAATAAGTACGGTCAAATCAGAAAGCAAATCAGCTGTCACTCGGCTATTACCTGACCAATACCTATCAAACTCGGTGATACTATTCACAACTAATATGTCCTTCATTCTATCAAATATGATGAAATTTGGTATTGTGGCCGCGAGGCACGCGTGAGTTTAGTTGTGTTCAGTTATTTGGCGCTGCCCTCTAAAGACAGAGACGTGACAGGTGGATCAAGATATTTTCCCGTAAATACCTTTACCTAAATACCTTTATAGACAACATCGATCATACACTCCCATTGCACTCAAACAACCACACTCAAACGAGGAGATATTGTATCAATTAGCCTATTATGTATTGTATTAATTGCACAGAGTTCCAGTGGCGCATGCAGCCGTACGCACTGTGCGTACCTTCTGCTACGCGAGAATCTATCTTGTATCTATCTACGAAAAGACTGACTGGACTTGCTCTCATGAATATTCACACAGATTTGGAAATCGACAGCGAAGAAGTACTAAAACAATTTGATGCAACTGGCAGAAGGGCAATGCGTTTAGGCTGTAACCCATTATTTGCGCGCGTGTGTGAATGTGCGTGCGTTTCTCTCGCCTTTTATCTTTCACCTTTGAATAATGTAACTTATAAACACATCGGCCTGGCAGAAACAAACAAACAAACAAACAAACAAACAAACAACCCAAGAGGCAACACGCATTTCTGGACCGATGAACAGACGCGATTCATGCTCAATCAACTGTTGTTGTTATTGGTAGTGGTGAAGAGGTCAAGCGGAAAGGGCTGTATCACCACTAGTTGTAATAAAAACAGCGCCACCTATCGTATCGGATATTACATGCTTTCGGCCAATGATTCGATTTATTCACTGCCATGTATATTGGGATAATAGCACCTACCCTCGAAAGAAAGCATAGTCCGACTAAGCAAAGATTCGAATTATACCATCATGTAAACACACTGACTGTGTCCAGTCCCCTAGGTGTATATCATTAACTCGCCTCGGCTTCAGATAACATTTAAACAAGGCATCTTTGCTGTGTCCTTGAAGTGGGCATTCCGCAGAACACATCGGCTGTTGTAAATCATTACACTGGGCAGGAAGATGTGAACATTCTCTCATTTCAACCTTGCCATTACGGCACCGTTTGTGTGGTGATGTACAGTCCGGCATGCGAATAGTCACACGACACAGTGGGTCCGCTAGATGGCAGGTCTCGCATGTGCACTTGGCATCCAAGTGCAATTTGTCGTACTTCTTCCAGGCTTCAGTTTCTCTAAATTGTCCGTTGCAGTGCTCCAGGTCAAAAGGGTACAGGGTTCACCAGGAGTTTTGGTCGGAACACTTGGCCCTGCACAGACCAGACAGTTTGTGGAATGTGTGTTCTTTAGTAGGTGCTCAGTGTGGCGTTCTGCAAATTGCCCGGTTTCTAACGGGCCTTCTGTGCCACTGTTCATGTTCACTAGCTGTTCATGTTGAGGAAGATAGTATTCAACATGACAAAAAGTAATAGGCCATCACAGAGTAGCGTGCCAACAGGGATTGTGGAATGGAGGCAAAGTTAACATCTTTAATAGGATAATAGGATTAACTGAGTTGTGTCTGTTTAGGATGTTAGGAGGTTTTGTATGAATCATTTCTTTGTTTGAGTTGATTGATTTTGTAATGAGTGGGTACTATTTCAGGGGAGGGGCTTAGCCTTTGTAGAATCTTGGCTGAGACTTACCTAGAGAGAACTCTCCTCTGCACAACCTTTGGTCATCTTGGCCACACATACCATCAGAGTTTATAGCACAAAAGCCATAAGAAAACAAATCTAGACTATAATATTACATCAAGTCAACTGACGTATGTAAATAGTTTATTGGTCACATGGCAAAACGTAGTTTGGGCAAACAGAACTGCCCCAGATGCGTTACTGGTTACTGGTAAGAGCAGCAGTTTTCATGGCGTTGCATAAAGCTGTAACTTGCTTGTTATGTCCTAGGGCTAACCCTAGACAAACTCAGAGAAGGCCTTGATTGATGACAGTTCCAATATTAAATGCATCTTCAGACAAAACCTACACCCTTGAGGTTGCTAAACATGTCCACTTATAAGTATACTTTCTGTTGAACCTTTTTTGTTCTGAAATTGTAACTACCTTTTTGTGTCTATGTTTTCTGTTTTAGATGCTGGTACGTTTGACTCAGCAAATTGCGATGCGGACAGACACTCTCAGATCACCAGGTGGTATGTGAATTCTACAGTGAAGACCACAAGTGAATTTGTGAATTAATAATAATAAATAAACTTGCATTTCAAACTGATGTAACATTGTCCGTTGTCATTTCTGTAGGCTATTATATGAGGTAAAATAGGCTAATGTATGTTTTTAATAACATTCGTCCTGGCTGTATATGAAACTGGACAGGATTGTCGCAGTATCAATAGTAATTTGCTGTGATTTTAAAATCAGTTGATACCATTGATATTCTGTTGATGTTTTAGCTGTAATTTTAGTGTCGTTTCAATATTGACTGAGGGTGCAAAAATGAGAGTTTGCCATTGATTCAATTAACGTTGACAGGACATTTGTGTAAGCAACAGTACATCTGAGTGCAGACTGCAAACAAACAGTTTTGAGCAGGAGCAAAGTCATTCAGAGAGAGGACAGGTTTTGAGGGAAAACATAAATACATAAATAAATGATCAAATTGAAAGACCATGCTCTTGATTATAGATAGGGGGAAAACCTAGGTCTAGATCTAAATAGCAGCTGTGAACATGTTTAATCATGCAAACATGTCGGTTCTAAAGAGTTTCGTACAGGAATGTGACCGGATTGCCTACTGCCCTAATGGTGCCAAATTAATCTGTACAAATGTGGGACCTTTCCAGATATATAGAATATTTCTGGGGTATGTGTTTTCAAGGTATTCAATTCAAACCCATGGTTTGAAAATCCCAGCCAGTGTTATATGGAAAAAGTTAGTTGTCAGCACACCAACATCATAGCTGTCTGGCCCATAGCTTTGGTGTGAAAATATGCAGCGGTCCAGTAGAATGTTGTTTATGTTGTCATGTCATGCCTTTTGTCTTGGTCTATTTCTGTTTAAATCATAACATAAATCATAACATACATTTCCAAGCATTGAAATAACTAAAAACAGTGCTCACATTGTTTTTAGTAAATTACATTTAATTTGTCATTTTATTTGCACAATATAAATCATACTCAAGATTCTCATTCATACTTTTTTCATTCATTCATACTGTAATATATATTAGACTTTTAACATACATACTTTCTTTCTTTCAGGGCAATTGTCGGTCAGAAAGGGGAGAACCTGAACAAAGCAGTCCACTGAGT
Source organism: Clupea harengus (assembly GCF_900700415.2). NCBI lineage: Eukaryota > Metazoa > Chordata > Actinopteri > Clupeiformes > Clupeidae > Clupea > Clupea harengus. Next base: position 4,038 of record NW_024880334.1, read on the forward strand.
CGAAAGTATTTCTATAATGGAACTCAAACATCACATAGTTAGCGTGGAAATCCTGCTAAAACTCCATAGCCTACATAGATATTGGCTTTAACAGATCAGTCTGGAAAACTTGAAAGACCACAGAATGGTTGGGATGATCCGACGGGTCCATAAATGGCATTTTTTGCATCTGCTTTCCACTTGTCTGGTTTTGTCAGGGATCATGGTTTGTTGGGACAAACTAAGTGTGATCCCTTACCACTACCTCGGCCTAGGCCCCAGTTTCAAAATCAACAGCTGGACTATCAGCAGGGAGGAAGCTTGTAAATTTAGTGACCACCACTATTTGATAAACCACAAAGACAAATGTGAGTCTGATAACGTGTTGCTCCTTCTTTTTGTCAAGAGTTCCCCTCAGAACTTTGCCCGTCGTCAAGGGGTACGGTTGACCTGGGGTAATGAGAGCTATATTGAGAGTGAGCTGGGTGTGTCTGTGAAGGTGCTGTTTGTTTTGGGGGTCCATTCACAGCCCGAGAGCAGGAGGCTGATCCAGAGTCAGTTATATCAAGAGGACCAAAAGTACCACGACTTGATCCAGCAGAGCTTCATTGATTCCTTCCACAACCTCACCACCAAACTACTTCTTCAGTTCAACTGGGCGCACACCCACTGTAGTCTTGCTCAATTTCTAATGTCCACTGATGACGACATGTTTATTCATATGCCTAACCTGGTCCATTACCTTCAGCAGGTGAACCAGGTGGGTGCACGGGACTTCTGGGTGGGCAGAGTGTTCATCAATTCTGGGCCAGTACGCTATAAGAGCAACAAGTATTATGTGTCACCTCAGCTGTATCCATGGGTCACTTATCCAGCCTACACAGGAGGAGCAGCATATGTGGTCTCCAGAGATGTGGCCTCGCGAATACACCAGGCTTCACTTACACTTAATGCTTCAATCCACATTGATGACGTTTTTATGGGGATCTGTGCCCTTGTTATAGGGGTGACCCCAGAGGCACACGATTTTTTCTCAGGTGAGAGAAAGTCTCCTTACCATCCTTGCATCTACAAACAAATGATAACGTCTCATGGACATGAGACAGACCTTCAGGAACTCTGGAAGAAGGCAACTAGCCCTGAGGTTCAGAATGTGGACTCAGGCTTTACAGGCAAGCTGTACTGCTCACTAACAAAATTGAGGCTCCTTTGCAGTCCATTCAACTTAAACACTTATCCCTGCAAGCCATCAACTATTTTCTAAGGTTGGGATTTTGATGGACATTGTCATCTGCCATCATCAACAAAGAAAATTAATAGAAAACTGTATGCATTTCTCACAACTAGTGAACATAAGGTTTTATAATTTGCACTGATTGATCTTATCACACATTTTCTTATTTGCTGTTTTTATTGACTAGCTCTGTACATCCTGTGAAGTCCTAAGACATATTTGAGGAACATTTCTTTGCTTGACACAGAACACATGATGTTTTGAAATTAGCAAATGTTAAAATTCTGGAATGTGTAGTATTATAATATTGGAATTACAAGGGAATGCCTGTGTGCGATATTGAAAGTCATAGCAACACTGTGAAAACACTGTCTGAGCGGTCTTCATTAGGTTCTGGTTGAGAGCTGAAGCTGCAATGAAGACAGAATCAGGAAAAGAGAAAAATAAAGTATCCTTATCTGGAGCACTGAAGCAAAGGGACAGTCTGAACATTGATTACTTACAGTCTTGATGATGACTGATGAGATGTTCAAATCATTGTACAAAGTCTGAAATTAGTATGATTGAGTACAATTTTTACCATAGATGCAAGGAGGCCAAAATGGCAGCTAAGTTTTAGGCCAAGTTGCTGGCCAGTCGTGTTTTGTAGTTCTTGAGACTGCTGGTGCGTTAATGTGAAAGAACTTTTACTTGTGAATAAAGATTATTTTAGGTAATATGATGTATGTGCTTTACACATGATGAATACCAATAACTTGTAACAATTCAAACGTATGCATTTCAAACTAACTGGAACTACAGATTTGATGGGAAATGTCATTTTGTATACATTTCCTGTGAATGAGAAACCAACACATCAAAATTATTTTTAGAAGCCCATGGTCACTGAAGTGATAAAATGTCAGCAGTTTTCATGTTTCTGTTGGTTAAAACAAACATTTTAACACTAGAATCAGACATTGAGAACTACTAAGAAACTAAATGTATTACTGTCACAAAATGTCCAGGAGTACTCAATGAAACCCGAACAATTCAATTCAATTTTATTTATATAGTGCCAAAACAATAAAATTGTCTCTAGGCGCTTTACAGAGTCCAGGGCCTGAACCCCTTTACAGCAAGCACAATGGCGACAGGCGGAAGGAAAAGCTCCGTTAACAGGAAGAAACCTTGAGCAGAACCTCGGCACATAAGGGTGGGCCCATGGAGCATGCTAAGATACATGTGGTAAATGTACCCAATACATACAAACATGACATGGTATATACATGATGCATACAAAATTGATAGTGGATAAGGTGGGGAGAGAGCACTCAAGTATTTTAGAACAGCTTAGTGGGAATACAGTGTGCTTGTAGGTTACTATCACATGGTGGTAATTATTTAAATGTAAAGAGATACATTTAGGAAAACTAATATTAGGAAGAGTACTTTCAAATCAATTCTACCTTTGACAGGGAGCCAGAGTAGAGGTGAGATATGTTCATATTTGTGTCCATGAAGACTATCACGAGAACACTAAACTAAGTAGAGCCTCATGTCTGGACACGCTGCTCTCCCATTTTGCCAGTCAAGCACATGAAAAGTTGACTTGAATAAACCAATGTAATGTAACGTGCCGGCATAGTCGCCCCATAATGCCGTGCGGCGGGCGCACACTGTTGTACTGTATGTGTTATACCCTATGTGATGCACTAGCGCATGTTCCCTAACGATGGCCTTATGGTTCTAAGTACCCGTTGTTGTTATGTGTTGGGACAGAGATTGTGCAGGTGTGTGACTGTAGCACAGTCTGATCGTGGTTACTTGCACCAGGGCATAAAGCCCGTGCCATTTTGTCAGTGTGTTGCGTTTAGTGTTAAATAAATAAGCCATAACAAAGATTCCACGTTTCCGTGATTTGTTACAGTAATTTTGGATTAACGGCTATGGTGCTCTTGGAAACGGCTTTATGAGGTGGAGACTTTAAAATGCAAATGTTTTTGCCTTTGTGGGAAGTTGCAGTCTTCACAGTCATTGTCGTGATTGGCATCTGGGATTCTTTTAAATGCCAGGCCATTTTTTGTGTAAATGAAACTGAGATAGATCTCAAAAGCTAGTGAGCTGGATGCCTGTACAGGTTGCTCCCTGTGGGTCTTCCCCTATTGCGTTGGCATTGACTACGTTTGATAGGTGAAAATTCCCCCTAGTTACCTTAGGACTCCGGAGCTGCATATAAGTACCGGTATATTTATTAGACAAACAACAATTGCAATCGGGCTCACTCCCAGCACAAGGCTGAAAGTAAAGCAATCATAAACACATCGCACAAGGTTTATATAGACAGAAGTTTAGCGTTCAGCAGAGATAACCACGTGGTGGATTTCTGACGTCCGAGGCAAGGATGGAAGTTTTGCAATGTCGGAAGAAGCACAGTTCGACCCTTCTTATCACTTCTGGTCTAAACATGCTCTTGTACATATGCAGACTAAGTGGCACCTAATATTCTAAGTTACACACACGCAGAAACACAGAGAAGCCATGTTCCTGCTTACATAAGTACATGATTCATATAAGGAATATATTAATACAAGGCACTTGATTCATATATTCTTAAGTAATTAACAGTGTTTGGAAATTATCTCTATCAACGTTTTTATGGGAATCTGCCCATGTTAAAGGGGTGGCCCCCAAGGCACACGATTTTTTCTCAGATGAAAGTCTTCCTGTGGACCTTCCCCTATTGAGTTGACACCATGGATAGCAAACATGGTCAATGAGGCACCACCATCCAGGGGCTCCCTCTACTACAACTACATTCTCCATCGTCCTGCTAGCTGTAGTTGCCCGTTACCTTGGGGTTTAGTAATTTTGCATGTAGAACGTGTAGGTTAGGTTTTTGTTCTTCAAAATCACTCAATTGAGTATTAATAAACCAAGTCCATATTCAAGACACAATTTATATACATTCTTTAAATTGTACTCAAAACACCAGAATATCCAGAGGGTTAAGGGGTTTGATATAATTTGGATTCCAACTGTAGATGTGGCACTCCTTACATGTAAGTACTTGGCTATATAATATTTACTGGCATTCAAACCATAAACCTATTGACAGAATATATACACCCTTCCCTTCCGTGCTCCAGAATCAACATTGGAGCATTAACACTCCTTGTTGATTGGCTGGAATAGTGCATGGCTCCGTTGGGGCCACCATTTACAGAGTCCGGACTGTGCATGAAGACCCTTTTTTTTTATATCTGGCACAGTGCACACACTGTACAGCTAGAGGAACATGAGAACGGAATCAAATCAAGGGCCAAACCTTTAAGTTACTTTTTTCAGAGAGGCTTGAAGGCAGTCAGTATTCTAAAAGCTTTAAGAAAATAGTTTTAAAAAAATGGCCACAAGATTTCCATAATGTTAACAATTCCAAACCACAGTTGGCTTCTTTATACGCACATTTAAAACGCACAAAGTACAAAAGGTACCCCACGGTAAACGTATCACACAGATATTAGTAATTATTTACTAAGTGAGGCCAAGTTTGCTACTACTAATATATAATATATATACCGGTATACATATATAGTGCTACACTGGCAGATTGAGTGTTGTGAGGCTATATACAGTGGTGGCCAAAATTATTAGAACACCTGATAGATCTGAAAATATTGACCTTCTTTTTGCCTCCAAAACATGATTTAATTTCATAATGTTCATGAAACATGCAGATGGTTGCTCTGAGCACAACAAATATCAGATGAAGTGAATCCTACTGTTTTTATCCACTTTTAACTTTAATATTTGGTACGTCCACCTCAATGGGGTTGAGGTCCATACTTTGAGGGGGCCAGTCCATCATTTTCAATGTTCCAGCAGATTTCTTCTGTCGCAGGTAGTTCTGGAAATAGTTAGAAGAATGTTGAGGGTCATTGTCCTCTTGGAAAATAAATCCAGGCCCAATAAGACGACTCCCAGATGGTATTCTGTGCCTCACCAGAATGTTGTGGTATACTTTCTTATCCATGATGCCATCAATTTTCACTCTCACCTGTTCCTGAGGCTGAAATGGCACCCCACACCGTAATACTACCCCCTCTGTGTTTAACTGTTGGCAAGAGACACTCATTTTTATATCTCTCCCCCTCCCTCCGTCGAACATACACTCTTCGCATGTTGCCAAACTGTTCAAATTTGGACTTGAGTCCACAACACTTCATACCAATCTTCCTTTGTCCATTTATTGTGTTCTTTTGCAAATTTCAGGCATTTCACTCCATTTTTCTCTTTCAGTAATGGTTTCTTTGCTGCTATCCTGCCAGCAAGTTCTTCTCCCAGTTTCCGACGCACAGTTCTTGAAAACACTGGTGCACCATTAGTCATTGTGGTGTTGATCTCGTCACAGTTCTCGTGAGGTCTTTCTTCGGTCCTTAAGACTGATCATTTTGGTGTAATTGGTGGCGTCATTGCGGTCTGAAGTGTACTTTACAGTGCTTGGACTGCATCTCAAGTCCTTGGCTGTGGCGGTTACTCCAGCCAGCATCAAAAAAGTGCTTGACACAATGACCTTTCAAACTTGCACTGTTGTGCCCTTCCAAATGTCAAAACACTTAATACTATCAGTGACTGGTGTGCAAGCACAAGGTTATATGTTGATAGAATTTCCTGTACAATCCATTTACACTTCATCTCAGTCATACTTTACGCAACATGCAGTAATCTCTAACCTTACATGTATGGATGGACCTGCAACAAGTACATGTTATAATAGCTGAGTACAAATTCACCATTTAGTTCAATGGGCAGTTTCTGCCAATTCCTACTACAGACTCCTGTAAGTCTGCTTAATTTTCTTCCTTACTGTAGGGACGCTAAAAATATTCTCAAGCTAAGTAGACAACACCCATCCTGTTAATTTGGTTTGCGGTCACACACACACACACACTGTTACTCACGTCCATGAACACGGTTTGGTTTTGGGAAATACTAATTTCTTCTGTAGAAAACTTTAGAAAAAAAAGTTATGAGACCAGGGCCAACATAATCCTCTTTATTTTAAAATGGGTCAAATACTTCAAAAGAACACAGGCATGTACCAAAACGTAGCACGTGTGGTCCACCTCAAGAGGACAACACAAAAATAAATACATAACAAGATATAATTAAATAAATACATTCCACAAATTTAACTAAAAAGTGCTTGTATATTACAGAAACAGTAAAGAGTGAGTCATATTGAACTGCACATATGTTAGCATAACATAATTGGTAGACTTAATGCAACACTTATATCTTTTAGTCCACAAGTAAATTACCAAATGGTGAAGAACATCTATCACACACATATTTAATGAACTAGGAAAAAGATACCTGATAAAGAATACATTTAAAGACCTCATGTTTTGTATACCACACCAGCAGTCAAACTGTTATGGTTTGAGTCTACAACCGTCCTCACAATAAAGTCACGTCACTTTTAATTTTCAGAAGTCTTGTCCACAGCCAGCATTGAGAATAGGGGTAGTCCTTCAATAAAAGAAGCGCAATGCAAGTGATTATTCAATAGCTATACCTGCATTTAAGGACCTTCAAGGTTAAATCAGATCAGCAACGTTCATTGGCATCTCCTCAACTGTGGTATTGTAGAAAGTCTCTATGTCCCGAAGAATTCTCTTGTCCTCTTCAGTCACAAAGTTGATTGCAACCCCTTTCCTGCCAAAACGACCACCACGACCAATCCTGAAGGATATACAAAAAGAAAACCATCCAATTTGAATCTATTTATGGATTTTAAAGGCCATTTGTCTTCTTCCCTATACAAATCTTGTCCACTCACCTATGAATGTAATTCTCTCGATTGGTTGGAAGGTCATAGTTAATCACAAGTGAAACTTGCTGCACATCAATGCCACGAGCCTACATGGAAAATAGTCAAAGCTTATCCCACAACTCATTTGATAAGCCTTATAAATTAGGGTTACTATTGGTATTACATTTCCATCACATTACAGCCTGCAAATAATAGATCATGTTCCATCTCAAGAGTGTGATCAGCTTTTTAAAAGTTATCATCAAGTCAGTCAGTCCCGAAAGATGGTTACCATCATTTCACACTCAAGTAGAACACAAACATTTCCAAATTCTAAGTGGCACCTTGCCTACACACAGTGCAAGTATTGAAAATCTATTATATGGCTTGCAAAATGCATTCCTCTTAACTCACCAGCAAATCTGTAGTGATGAGCACTCGGCTAGAACCAGACCTGAACTCCCTCATGATGACGTCCCTTTCTTTCTGGTCCATGTCCCCATGCTACAAACAAAACCATTTACATCTTCATGTACTTACAGGTCACTATGCATTTTCGAACACTCTCTCTATATTATATATATAATTTTAAGTATAGGCAAAGGGTAAATGTTTTAAAAATGTTTTACTTTTCAAAAGTAAGCTCACCAAGGCAGACACCGTGAAGTCTCGAGCATGCATCTTCTCCGTCAGCCAGTCTACTTTCCTTCGTGTGTTCAAGAAAATGACAGCCTGAGTAATGGTTAAGGTCTCGTACAAGTCGCACAGCGTGTCCAGTTTCCATTCCTGTGTGAAGAGGCCCAGTATGAACACCAAAGGACACCCAAACAAGCAAAAAAACTAAAAAAAACCTGCATGTTAACATGTACATGAAGAATTGCTTGCCAATATTCTGTGGCACCAAATCTTGAGGATGAGGACACTGGACATTAAGAAAGAGGTCCCTCCCCACCTCATAGCCAACTCTGTGCCTCTTCTCTCCCTTCTTTAGAATACCGATGCTAGCATGAACACGGGATGCTAAGCCACATGGCTCTACACCCATGATTTTAGCACGATGCTTTTTGGAAAGAAGGGGATCGTAGCCAACACAGCTCGGTCTTGGTAACGTTCATGTGGACTTTGAAAGTTCCCCACTCCTAGGTAGGATAACCTGCTTTACATATTTTTAACCGACTGTGTGGCATTTCCATGAGAACTTCTATAACAGGTCGTTGACTGTTTGAGCCAAATACTAAAGACAGGTGGCACAAGTCATCACATATCCGACCTGCTTACCTAACTAAAATCATCCCATGGTCCAATACAGGAACTTGCACTAAGGTACAGCAAAAATAATTTCCATTTTCACAAAAGTGGTTATACTTTCTGAACAGGAGGTTAAAAGAGAAGCATTCGTTTATTCAGGCAAGACATACAATTTTTATTTGCCATTATTCATTTCTGTCCTGCTTCAAACAACTTGCGAACACCAGACAAGCACAACTCACAAAATGGTTTAACTTTTGGGTTCTCACCTCTCTCTCTACATTGATGTAGAACTGTTTGATACCCTCAAGGGTAAGTTCTTCCTTCTTCACCAAAATCCGAATCGGTTCCCGCATAAACTTTGTGGTCACCTCCAACACATCAGCAGGCATGGTAGCAGAGAGGAGCACCACCTAGGGACAGTCCCACAGCCAACATGACCCTTGTTACAAAAAATAATAATATCATAATAAAACCTTCTGTTTCCACTTAACTTACTTGCACAAATTACCTTTTGTCAGACCGTTGACATTACACCATTGCACTTTTATAATACGCTACCATTTGAAGTCAATCGTCACCGTTAACGTAAGAATAGCTGCTCCAGCTTGACACTGGTTTCTTGGCAGATGTTATTCTTTGACAAATGAATATACCAGCACCCCTATGATTAATTAAAGCCTACCTTCCAGCAAACATTTTGCTTGTGTTCATTCAGTGATTAACCTCAACAAGCTAACTATGCAAGAAATAAAATGTTTTGCTCCCAAAAAAAAAAAAAGCCCCGAAAGAGGTCCTACAGGGGCAGTTCCTGCATTACAGCACAAAGGTGGCAGCCCCCCCCCCCCCCCAAAAAAAACAGCCCACAAGTTCCTGCAGTGGGAAAAGCGCCTATTGAATTCATTCCATACAGCATCACGGATCCACAAAAAAAAAAAGAACAATTCAGATGTGGCACTGGACCTAGAAACAATGGCCACTGGACATTAAGAAAGAGGTCCGGCCACATTTCATTTCAGGTGCAGAGCAAATTGCTCTCCTTCCACTGGGAAACAGTACTGGCATGACTGCATAAAACAGAAAGACCTGAATTACACAGTTTTAGCACTGTTCTTTTGAGTGGAAGGCAACCGCAGTTACGAAACTCAGAAAAAAAAAAAAAAATTGGTTTACCTGAATATTTGTGCTTAATTTTTGGAAGATTTCATAGATCTGGTCCTTAAATCCACGACTCAGCATTTCATCAGCTTCATCCAAGACAAACATCTTGATCCACTTGGGTGCTACAGACAAGAAAATAAACCATGCCAATAAATCTCAATTGCTTGGAAGGTCATCGTTAAATCACAAGTGAAACCTGTTGTACATCAATGCCACGAGCCTACATGGAAAATAGACAGGCAATGCTTATCCCACGAAACTCATTTGATAAGCCTTATAAATTAGGGTTACTATTGGTATTACATTTCCATCACATTACAGCCTGCAAATAATAGAGCATTCATGTTCCATCTCAAGAGTGTGATCAGCTTTTTAAAAGTTATCATCAAGTCAGTCAGTCCCGAAAGATGGTTACCATCATTTCACACTCAAGTAGAAGAACAAACATTTCCAAATTCTAAGTGGCACCTTGCATACACACACTGCAAGTAATGAAAATCTATTATATTCTATTCAGGCAAAAGTTCAGGTCAAGTCTAAACCTGGACTAAAGTGTAGTCTGCCATAGAGAAAGAGACTTCTACAGCAGAAATCCAATGTGGAGCAGACGCTAGCTTTATTTCATACAATGCAAAAAGTGTAACAGTGGCTTGCAAAATGCATCCCTCTTAACTCGCCAGCAAATCTACCTAAACTTTTTTTTTTTTTTAACACGCGCTGCTCAAACAATCTTCACCAACAGCCAAATACTTACACAGATACCGCCTGTTCAACATGTCGAACACACGACCAGGGGTGCCAACAACAATGTGGGGAGCTTCAGCTTGGAGCTTCTGCATTTCATTGCGAACATTGGTGCCACCAATACAGGCATGACATGAAGCTCCCATGTAGTCACCAAGAGCCAGAATTACTTTCTGAATCTGGAGAGGAAAGGAGACAACCATTTTACACAAACAAGCTAAAACACTAAACCATTTCAAAACAGCTTATCCCACAAAGCTCATTTGATAAGCCTTATAATTAGGGTTACTATTGGTATTACATTTACATCACAGCCAGCAAATAATAGATCATTAATGTTCCATCTCAAGAGTGTGATCAGCTTTTTAAAAGTTATCATCAAGTCAGTCAGTCCCGAAAGATGGTTACCATCATTTCACACTCAAGTAGAAGAACACAAAAACAAAGTGGCACCTTGCATATACAAAGTGTAAGCCCTGAAAATCTATTATTTGTATTACTTCCTGCAATTCTCCACACACAAAAAGGGAAACAACAGAAATGCACCAAAGTCTTGGCACAACCTGTAACTGATGTAAGCAGGAAGTGATTACGGGTAGTACCTTGATCTTTTGAAATTTTTCAAATATGCCGCCTTGGTCTGAAACACTTCAGTGTAAGTGACCTCAGGTACAGCATACCTGCTGAGCCAGCTCTCTGGTGGGTGCCAGAACCAAAGCCTGGGTCTCCTTCTGGTCTATATCCAACTGCTGCAAGATGGAGATGGCAAATGTGGCGGTCTTGCCAGTGCCTGACTGAGCTTGTGCAATAACATCATAACCTAAAAGAGAAAGGAATGAAAGAGTTGCAGTTAGCACATCTTAAGTAATGTCATGCCATCTCACCATGATCAAATGCAAACACTGTATTTGGTTTTAAACAAGACAGCAATGACTACATACCTTTGATACAAGGAATGATGGCTCTTTGCTGAATTGCTGAAGGCTTCTCAAAACCATAAGCATATATTCCCCTTAAGAGCGTCTCTTTCAAGTTCATGTCATCAAAGTTGTCTGTAATCTCATTCCAGTTGCTCTGTTGGACAATTTTACATAAAATGTTATAGCACATTATGTTGACTTCAAACCCAAACCGACGCCCACATGCTAAAATACACAATTCTTACCTCGATGACGCCATCAGGCTCCATCCCCTCCGGCCCTCCATGGTCTCGGTCTCTTGAACTAGAACGATAACAAGCGACCAAATAAACGCCAGAATGTGTAACATTTATTTAAAAATGACACATTACTAACAGTGTTATGCCGTCCTATGATAACGCCCTTCGGTCAGGTCGAGACACTCATGGCCTCCTCCAGAGGCTGAGACTGGAACATTTAAACGCCACGTGGATGGCGGGACGCGTGTGTGATCAGTGCATTGAAAAGACATCTCCATGATAAATGTCAGTCCCGAAAGATGGTATGCCATCATTTCACCACTTGCCCCACGACCACAAATGGAGTGACTTCGATACCAACTGATGATGGAGAATACGGCCAAGACCTATACGTCGACATAAGACTGATGTTGCTGGTAGCCGTTACCGTAGTAAGCTAAGGCAATATAGCACAGAGCTAACGTTATGACGGCGTAATATTTTTTGCCATTGTAACTTCACCCCGAAAGGCAGAGTTAGCGAAAAGACCAGGAAAAAAACATTGGGGGTAGCACATATATTACTTTTTTACCCGCTTAAGCATACAGCGTGTCTATGCCACGATGGGTGTAATTTTACCCAGCTAGCTAGCAAGCTATCTATCTAGATAGATCATGTGAGGCTAACGTTAGCCAACCATAAGTAGGTTGGATGAATACTTTAGCTCATAAAAAGGTTCGGTGTGCAGTTCCAACCAAATATAAATTACCAATCCCTGTGTAGTTATCGGTAACCATACTTGTATTTAAACCGATCTGATCAAACATATACGACCCTAATAAGGGTTTTAGGTTATAACTGGACTAGCTAGCTACATTTTAGCCAATGCAATTGAATATCTTGCAATGGCGCAAAGCCATATTGGGCCCGTGTAAAAACATAGCTAAGTAGACAGAACAACTGGCGGGTAACTAGGACATTGAATCACTTGCTTTGCTGAAACAACGTACAATCTGGCATCCATAACAATGTAAAATAAGGTATATTTAACCAAAATTACCTGTTGTAATCAGCAGAAATGCTAGACATGATCTGGTCCCGACTTTGGCATTCAAATGGAAAGGAACAGACAGGGAACGCAGGCGCTTTTATGTGACCGGAACTATATTTCTCAAATAGGCAAACCATTCAGTTACTTCTCCAACGTTCAATGACATGCACGATAAATATATTTTTATTTAGATTATGTGGGCTTTTATAAAAATGCTGCAGTCTGTACAGTTATTACTTTTTTGACCAACCATATATGTGTACTACATATACAGGCGGAAGGATATTGCAGCAAGGCTGGAACGCTAAAACATTACTACCCAATGAGGTCCTCATGAAATTGGCGTAGGTGGTTCGGTTTTGGGGCCATTCCTCCTTTTAGGCCTTGACGACCCCTTTCTGGGTCGAACGTATATAGAAGTTCTTCGCTTCTGTCTGATTGAACTGTGCCTAGTACATGTAATTTACTGCCAAATGCAACTACATTTTTAATTAGTTGAATCTGAATAAGTAACTTCACAATCAGGTGACCGTAGTAGGAGAAGACTGTGGAATTGGAATGCGAATGTCTTATTACTCCTGTTTTTGTCCTGCTTGTTTGAACTAAGGTTTCGGTCTGAACACATAAAGAGTACCTTATATATATCATGTCTCTCAATTATTTATCCAAGAAACATTTTGGTATGTATGATATATGATCAAGAGACCTGCAATGGAGACATGCATAGACAGCAGTTGTGTGTGTAATGAATTATGGCTTTGTAATGAAATAGGCTTACATTGTGTTCTCTATTACAAAATCTGGCATATTTTGTGACTCGTTCAAAAATTGTTATTTCAATTATTTAGTTTGGGGACGTGTTTTCCAGATATACTAAACTAATAGTTACCAGATCAATTGTGGTCTGAACATGTAATGGCTTTGGTGGGCACTACCAGTGTATCTAGAAATTCTCTACTATCTTGATACTAACGTGACAGGGCCTTCAAAGTACGCATGAACGGAAGCAGGTATACAGCGAGACAGAGCGGAAGAGGGTGTCTGGAAGTCACAAACATGGTAGGGAAAATCTGTTTATACCTGAAAATATATATGCACCCTTCACATGTCATAATCATACATTTTACGACACAGTTCGAGTACAGTTATTGTCATTTAACACTATGTCATTAACAAGTTTAACTGTAAATCCCGAAATATTATAGTGTGGTTACATTTCATTCAGCTAGCTAGCTATCTAGCCCACTGGCTATCGTTAGCTGGCGAGCCAACAAGCTAGTTAGCTAGCTAAATGCTAGCGTGTTAAAACGGCGGAGGTGCTCAACAAGCACGTATGGTATCTCGCTAATTGTGAACGGCAGCTCCTAGCCTCTGTAATAATCAGACAAGCATATACAGTATAACATGGTACCCAAAAATCACCATGTAACTTCTTGGAGATGATAATTTTCTAACTTGCTGCATCTAAGGGCCTGTTGAGGCTGTGTCGTCTTCATAGAAGAGAGAAGAAACTGTTCAAAGCCGGTGCTAAACTGTGTTATGGTATTTAATCGCACGACCGTCACTGAACAACACACAGCTAACCTCTGCCTATGTGATGTGATACTTGTGATGTGCATCAGAACAGATAGCTGATGTTAGTTCTATTGCTGTATTTTCACACACGACGCAACTGCTTTACTTCTCTGCAGAACAAGCTGAAGTCCTCTCAGAAGGATAAAGTTCGTCAGTTCATGATCTTCACCCAGTCTAACGAGAAGACGGCATTAAATTGTTTGCAGCAGAATGACTGGAAATTAGACGTCGCCACAGACAACTTTTTCCAAAATCCAGAAATCTATGTGCAAAATCTAAAGGGAACATTGGACAGGAAAAGGTTAGAGCAGCTCTACACCAGGTACAGAGGTAAGAACACTAGAATACAGAATACCCATACTACAATTCGTGTCTTCATCAAAGTATCAACAGGAGTTAGCCCCACTGATAGAATTAGAAGGAATAGCATAATCCATCAAAGTGTTCTTTGGATGTGTTATACCCCTCAAATGGGCACAGAATAGTTGCGATGACCTGAACCTGTCAATAAGTTTATTTCACTGGAATTTGGGGATGATTTTTTTTATTTTTTTTACTATTTATGTTGTCTGGTTGTAGATCCTCATGATGACAATAAGATTGGCATAGATGGAATTCAACAGTTCTGTGATGATATGGGACTTGACCCTGCCAGTATCAGTGTGCTACTTATTGCCTGGAAGTTTCATGCAGCAACACAGTGTGAGTTCTCAAAGCAGGAGTTCATGGAAGGAATGGCGGAACAAGGGTAAGCCATATTTCAGGGATGCTATAACATTGATTGATTTGTTAGGAATAATCCCTAATTGTATTATTGAATGTCTGGATATCACAGCCCAGTGAAAGGAAATCTGATGGGTATTTCAGATAAGATATTCAGGTGTTCTGAGAAGACTCCGATTCAGAGTAGTGTTCACACACAAGACAGTACTTTTAAATGTGTCTTCTTTTGTATTCACCAGATGTGACAGTATAGATAAACTAAAAGCCCAACTTCCAAAAATGGAACAAGAATTGAAAGACCAGGGGAAGTTCAAGGATTTTTATCAGTTTACGTTTAACTTTGCAAAGAATCCTGGGCAGAAAGGTTTGGGTATGTATTACTTTAGTGTTTGCAGCTTTCATTATTGTCCAGCTATAATGAAAGAATGCAAATATCTAATATATCCAACCCATATATATTTTCAGACTTAGAAATGGCAATTGCGTATTGGAATTTAATCCTGGCTGGAAGATTCAAATTCCTAGATCTCTGGAACAAATTTTTATTGGTGAGTTCTCTGTGGATTTTGATATTGTAAATGTTTCAGCTTACTTCTATAATGTGCTAAATCCAGTATCACTACTCATATAGAGTACTTCTCGCCCTCTCATTCTTTAACAGGAGCACCATAAAAGATCTATTCCCAAAGACACTTGGAATCTCTTGTTAGACTTCAGCACAATGATTACCGATGACATGTCCAATTACGATGAGGAGGGTCTGTACCAAACCTATGGACTGGATCGTATTTACTGTTGTGCATTTTGATACATTTAAATTGTATTGTATATTATATATGTATTCTGTGGTTTGTGGCACTTAATTTCTTCCTCTCTGATAGGAGCTTGGCCAGTTCTTATTGATGACTTTGTGGAATTTGCTCGACCATACATTGGGACCAAGAGCACAGCTGTGTGAGGATCTCCAACGCCTTTTTTTCAAGAGCATCTGTGCGTTGCACAAAACCAACTCCGTTATGACGGCCCAGTAGAGCACAGAGGACTTATCTAAGATCTGTATTGCCTTTCCAACCTCAGGAATGAGACGTTTGTACACAACAAAGACTATATATGGAAAAGGAAAACACGTCTCCTCAAGTCATTGCATGGTGGTTAGGGCTTCTCCTTTTTTAAATTAAGTATGATATGATCTAGGCCACTCTTGTGTTGAGTTAGCCTACTGGAGCTGAATGGTCATCTCTGCTCTCAGTTGAGGCTCACTGACAGGCAAGTGCAAAGGCATCTTAATCGAAACACCAGGGGCTCCATTTTGGGAATGTTGAATTTAGTTGAAATATTACATCTAATTGTATTATTACACATGCATTCCTGCTTTTTGGACCATAGAACACTTGTCAGATTGCAGTACAAAACTTTAAAATAAAATGAAAAAAAAATGTGATTTTTTTTTCCCCTTTTTTTTTAATCAAGGTGGGGCAGACTACTATATCGGCAAATGCAGTGCATCCTGTTGTTTTGGTTAGGTTTATTGTGAATAATTGTACTATTTCTGTTGTTACTTGGAAAATGCCATAATTGTTATGTAGATTTTGATTTGTAAAGAAAGGAAATACAATGTAATGTATCTCTTTCAGCAAATTATCTGCTGAGAACCTCTGACATTTGACAGTGTTGAAATTCTACAATTTGGTGAAAGACATTCCCTTAAATTTCCAGTTGATCTGCATGAGGTGGGCTTACATGGTCTTGTGATCAGGTATGACCAGTGCAAACTGTTGCCTACACTGGCCAGTCAAAGTTATTGTGCCCATAACTGTGTAAGAAAAAGTAACTGTTTGATGAAATTTGTTACTCATATAAAAACTTAAATACAGAAACCCAGATTGACAGTTTGGTGTTATCAGTTGACTTATCGTTAGCATGAACCATGTAGGCTAGTTTTAACAACTGTTGAATCGGCTACTTAGGACAGGAACACAAAATATAGCCAATTCCTCATACCAGCATTTATTGGTTTTGGCTTCTATTATATAGAAAGTCATTCTTCTAATGGTAGTCCTTAATTTGGGTAACATCAGAGGTTTTGGTAACTGGACTAGTGGCGATGCAAATGCAAGCAGATAACTGACAACGGTTGCTAAGGCGCTTGCCTGACAACACGATAGTCACGACGCAAACATAAGCGAACTTTGCTAGTGAACGTTAGCCGAATGCACAAGGGATTTTCATTTGAATTACCTCTACTATAGTTCTCCTAACAAGTTTTGTTTTGTTTTTCTATTGGCAAGTATTAGATCCAAATATCCTAATATATATATATATATATATATTAACAATAATATCAGTAGAAAAATGTCCGACGCGCTTCTATTCGAGGTGGGCTGGGATGAAGGCTTTGCCATTCCCGTTGCTAATGCAGAAAACAAAGCTTTGGAGGACGAGGTGAGTTTGTACGTAACGTTAGCATTAACTTAACGTTACACAACATTAACGTGAACTAGATATTAATGATGGTAGCTAGATAAGTTAAAGTTACCTGGTGACAGTGTCGTCCTAACGTAAAAGGTGTCTCTTGTGAACTATGAACCCTGACTAATTAACGGAATTTACGCTAAGGGTTTTGCCTGTAGTCCAGCTGCCAAACTGGTTCGAAACTAACATTAACGTCTTTTGCCAACTTATAATGTAGTTAATTGGCCAGTCACCTAAAAGCTAACAAATTACATGAATCTTTTTGCTCACACAGCTTCAGAGGAAACAAAAGGATAATGCAGTCCTGGAGAACAAACTAGCTGAATTTAAAGACAGGATTAACGCCATGACTGAACATCTGAAAAATGTCAAACAAGAGTTGTCACACACTCAGGTATGTCACCACCATTGCCACCCCCTTTAAAAAATAAATAAATAAAAGAATCCATCAATTTCAGATACCCCCCTAACATACACACACAAAGGCTTTTCACCAGTCTAATCCTTACACCTGTGACAATGGCTGTTGTTTGTATATACAGGCACTCTGCAAAGCCAGAGAGAAGGAGACTGACACAGAGATGCATTTCAAAGCCCTGGCAGAAAGAGAGATGGGCCGTATGCATCAGGAGATTGCTCAGCTAGAGAAAGAGCTGGGCTCACTGAGGGAGAAGCAGACTGCTCAAGAGGTTACCCCATACTTCATCATCTTCAAATCATTCACCTACACCCTATAATACATGTGTCATTTGGTTCAAAATGTTCATGTTTCCTGGAAGTGCGCAACAGTTTTGCCATTTCTCCCTCTGCACACCGTAGAACAACATCTTCAAAACCACCCAGACGCTGGACCAGCTGGGCAGCCAACTGAACTGGGACCAGCAGACTCTGGATGCCTGGCTGGAGGAGTCAGCTCGCCGAGATGAGGATACCATGGCCATTCTCAAATATGCTCAGCAGGATGAGAGCAGGATTAAAGTGAGTTTGATGGTAGTGTCTGTCTGAGTATGTGGGAATGTGTAGGTCGGTGTGTGTCACTTTTACTACAAAATTGCTGCACTTTTTCTCTTCAACAGGAGTTGACACTTAACATTGAAAAGCTGAACCTTCAGACCATACAGAAAAGGAAAACCCTTGACAATGAACTTACTGAAACAATAACAGCACAAGTTAGGAAATGATTATTTATTTCTCTATTCATTTCTTTTTACATACCATGTAACTGAGAATGTATCTGTGGTAGAGATGTATTACTAGTAGAGATACTTATTTCTTAAAGGACATCTTTTACTAGTCTTTTAAATACTAGTACATTCTATCAAGTTTATACCAATTATAAGTTAAGGAGACTCTTGAGGAGTTGTATGTAGTCCCTTTCTACAAACAGAAACTAGATGTTGTGTTTGTGAGAGAACTGATAATCTGTTGTTTGAGACAGATTGGATTGGAAAAAACTGCAGAGAACTTCCGTCAGGCTCACACTGAGAGGCAGGAGCTGATACGCCAGTGGGAGAGCACCATTGAACAGATGAAGAAAAGGGACCAGGAAATGCAGAAGTGTGCATTGGTAACCAGCAGATGGCACTCAAACACAGCAACAGTAGCAACATGCACTTTCACATAAGTCGAATTGGCTTTTAAACAAGCCCTTCAACAATAAGACCACAGATAAAGCACTTTGAAATATTTAAACCAGGATCAAGTTCTGGCAACATTAAAAAAAAAATAATAACCGAGGGGTTGTAAAGCCACTTGAAGTGATGCCTTTTCCACTAAATGTGACTGATTTCTGTAATTGCTGTGATCAGCAGTGAGGACATACTGTTTAGAGGTCTGGAATTGAGCATGCATGCCATTTTAACAGATGATCACAAAGATTAACCAGGAAATCAGAGAGAGGCACTTTGTGATCAAAGAGAAGACAACCTTTATGGAGAGAGAGGTGGAGAACAACAAGGAGTTTGAGAAGAAGATTGTCCTGGCTGAGCGGCAAGCAGCCAAACTCCGGCAGCACTTTCAGGAGCAGGAGGAGAGTCGCACACGGCTGCATGATGAGGTGGCTGCACCAATGAGATGCATTCACACAGGCGCACATGCACATGAACGTGCACACACATGCATACAAATTCATAAACCGACAAACACAGATCCACAGTCCAGCCACATACACACTCAAATATACAGACATGCTCCCCATAAGTATATTTATATAGCCACTTACTGTCTTACATCTACTATCAGTAGGCACACCAATGGTACATTCAAATCAACTATATTTGTACTGTGATAGTTATCAGTTTCGCTTGCCGACAGTTGGAGAGTCTGAAGAGTACTGTGGACAGAGCAACCTCAGATGTAGAGAGGGTTAGAGCTCAAATAGCCGGCATGAAAAAGGACATCCAGGACAAATCCACAAAGTAAGCACACAGTCTCACAGTTCTGCAGTATCACTTACTTCACAGACGTCATCATATTCTATATTCTTTTGATACAGTGCTGTGATAACAGCATTCTATCAGTATTTTTCATTATGTAATTGTGAGTAATTTTTCAATTACACTGATACATTTAAATGAAATTAAATCTTTTATGACTATTTAGTACCTAGGGAGTTTGATGATGGGAATGATGGTTTAAAATGATGTAGTACAGCACTTGAATGTGCCTTTGCTCTAGAGTGAAGGATGCCAAGCTGCATAATGCAGCCCTGAAGGAGAAGCTGGTGTCTGTGACTGAGGCCGCCCTGAGTGTAGAGGAGCGGGCTGCTCAGATGGAGCTGCTGCTGAAGGAGGAGGAGCAGAACATCAAGGTTAGTGCTGAGAACCGTCAGTGTACTCAACCAACCCAGCAACAGGGGAGACAGGCTTAGAACTGAAGACATAGATTATGACAAGATTACACAAAGGACTACAGAGAATCAGTAACAGGATAAATTATAAAAAAGGTCTCATTCTCTGTTTATGTCAAGCATAATAAAACGTGTGGGCTGCTGTGTGTTTGGGTGTGTTTGCTAAAAAAAATCCAATTAGCCATTTATAGTCTGTAGCTTCTCAGGTTTGTCTCTCTGTGGGTCTGTGTAGAACAGGACGTGTTCCCTTTGCCTGCCCTTACCTGCATAGTTCCACTGGTGCATTTCCAGGTGTTCTGCTCTTCTGCAGGAGATCGACTTGCTGTTGCATCGTCAGCGGGAGGCGGTGTTCCGCAAAACCCAGGAGCTCCAGGCCCTGTCCTTGAAAGAGAAGGACTCAGTCAGTGAGGTGGCAGGCTGCAAAGCTGCCGTCACTAACCTAGACAGTAGGCTTCGCAAGCTGGACCAGAACACCCTCAAGCAGCAGGAGATCATATACAACCAGGCAAGCCAGGCCCTGCGGCACCACACAGCTCTGAAAATGCAGCAAGATTTTTTTCAATTTAAGACATTTTTTATCGTTTGGCTGTAGCACATAGAAAATGCTTGATTTCTCTGTCAACAAGTTCTGAACATCTGAACGTGGTGTTAAGTGGTCAGTCAACTGAGGGGATTCTCAACCATTTGAGACACAGCATCAACTCTTTGTGGCTTTGAGTGGGCAATGCTGACTCAGTGGCTTTGCTGCCTCCTCCACAGGACTTTCAGATCCAGCTGTTGGAGAGGAAGATGTCTCGACTGCAGGGGGATGTGAACACGGAGGATAAACAGGCCCTCGAGAAGAGGGTGGAGGAGCTGAGCACCACCCTGGATGAGAGGAGGAAGACCACCACCATTCTCACCACACAGCTAAAGAAGCTCCAGGTCTGAGAGCGGGAGAGAAGGAGGAGGGGGCTTGAGTATTTGTTTGTGTGCATGTCTATGTTTGCATTAGAG
>NW_024880335.1:5000-25000 GCF_900700415.2 Clupea harengus
CCTGGTCTAGACTGTAGACTATCTAGAAATATACCATGCACATACCGACACATACCAACTGCACATGCCCTATATTACAGACATAACAGGCAACCACACACACACACACACACACACAGTGGCAGGCACATTGACACACGACCACATATAGCCTACGTAAAGAAAAGGAACAGAATTAATGTTTGGGAGAATGCCCATAGGGTAGGCTATTTGCAGAGTAGAAGAAAGGTTCATTAAATCCATGAAATAGATAATATAATATTTATAAAGGATGCTGAAACTGGATTACCTTCCACAACGCCGCACAAAAAAATGCTCTTGTTTTCCATTGTTGCTCAATGCTGCTTTTGTCCTCAACTCAAACTGTTTGTCTTTTAGCGATCAAAACCAAAGGCTCCCTCCAGGTTTCCGTCTCGTGCGCGGGGCAGAATCAATAGCATCTACTCTCTCCAGTCCCAGAGATCACGGTTGGTTGGTCCCGGTCGGCGGCGCATCCTCCCCACACAAACCCCCTACCATCGTTAAACTCAAGTTGTAAGGATTGGAAGTCACTAGATATCACTGCAAGCTCCGTCCACAGATTTCTGTTCTTTTGTCAGTGTAGTTTAGTTCTCATGGTAAGCGCTGATGGGCGTCAAGTCATCGTTTTTCACAGTAAAACCAGACAAAATTCAAAATATGATTGGTTGCAGCGCCTATCCTCCCCAGCCACTGCCCGACCAGTGAGGTAAGCTGTCATCCGCCAAGGAGCGACGGGAGTGTGTGAGAGTTTTTACCGCCATCTACCGGGCATTACCAGCAACGCACTTTCACTCAAAATGAGGCCACACATGGGATTGCTCAAAAAGGGTAGCATCAGTGGTGCTGAAAACATCACTGGATTCAAGCCAAATTCAAGGCTTATTATTTCTACAAGTGCAAAGGGAATTTGAAACTGCAGTTTCAGTTCAGTGTAATAATTCATGGTCACCTGGAGACCACTTATACAGGTCTCAGATTCAGTTTGAAACCATTTGACCCTGCACCCCTTAGTAACTCCAGGATAACTCAGATGTTGAATATAGATATGCATCTTAATAAGCTCTGAACTAGCCTGCCATTTCTAGACCCCATATTTGATGGTGTCCAAAATGGACCTGAATCTGGCAGTCTGGCAGTTTGACAGTGCTCTGCTAGCTCATCACCCTAGCTTTTACAATCGTCCTAATACTTACCAAGATCTGTTGGTCAGCAATTTTAATGCATATGATTTCAGGAAGGGACAGGCTCCTTTGTGTAGCATCTGATATGTCAGTGGCAAAGAATCCAGGGGGAAAAAACACTCTCAATATAATCAATATGATGGGTCCATTTAGGACATATTGGCAAACAGTATGTCCTGTACATTTAGCATCCGAGGGGGACAATATTCACTAGCCACAGTAATAGAGAGGGGGAGACGTAGCTGCTGTTTAATAATTTGTAGATAACTGGCAAAGTAACATAAGTAAGAAGGAGGTTCTGGCGAGAAGAGAGAGAGAGAGAGATGACCTTATAAGAACGAGGACAGACCAGACTTTGGTCACAGTGTAAAGTAAAAGGCAAAAAATACTTAATTAGTTGTTTAATTAAAATAAATAGATGAATGCGGTTCGATTAGACCTGCAATTACGATGTAATTACGAAGGTATGACTTATGTGCAGTGTTGCATTGTTTAAATTACAGTTAATGAAAATAAAATGTAAAATGTGCATTAAATCAGCTGACAAAAGATAATTGCATTAAATGCACAAGCTGTTGAGTTCTGCTGTCTATCATTTTTATTTTTTTTGCATTGGGCTGCATCATTATTTTCCAGAGTTTGTATCTTGACCCTCACAATATTCCTATATAAAACATTTGTACTGATATATTCCCACATAAAGAAACCATTTAATGTGTTTCAAGAAATTATTTCTTGAAATGGAAGATCTCGGCCAAAACGTTTCACCTTCGCGCACACAGAGCAGCTTGGAGGACCAGACTGGTATCTCCACATCCGCTGTGTTACCTTCTTGAAGAGCTCGTTTGTTGATAATATTGGAGAAAATGGCGACAGGAGTGAGACAGGAGCTTGCCCAGCTGATGAATTCAAGCGGATCCCACAAGGATCTTGCCGGCAAGTAAGTGTATTTGATCAACATTAAGGGGTTATTGAGTTTCTAAAGGCATTCTTGTTTTCTCCCATTTGGCAATTGTGAAGTAAAGCCCGAACAGATGACTGTACGGTACTAAACTTGCATGCTCTCTACCTGATGTGAAATGCTAGTTAGCTTGATGGCTGGCTAGCGGCTAAAATAACCTAGCATTACTCAGAGTCATTACACCGGTGGTAATCTTAGAATTCAAGTCAGCGTGATGACAATAGATTTTTTGCTTACAGAATGTCATTACATCTGATTACAAACGTAGCTGAATTGTGAGTGATGTAGAAAGGCATTGTAAATCCTAAGGTAACAAGTTCAGCTACGTATCAATGAGCTAGGTCTTAGCTTGCTACTTTGTAGTTTAGCTATGCTGGCTGTCCTGTGCTAACCGGCTAGCTATCCTAAACTATCACGACTCTTTCTGATGCTTGCAAGTCTTGACAATTTCTTCTACAGACAGTAAAATAATTAAATGGATATATAATGCAAAACATAATGTTATTCCAGCAGGCTTGATAAAGCCAAAGGTAACGTTGGAGGACTGACACTAGTGTTGACTTGTACTAGCTGCATAGTTAGCAGGCTAACGTTAATTACACAACAGCTTGGATATTCTCACTTTGGAGCAAAATAGATGCTGATCGGATGTTGTTAAACTAACATCTGTTCATGCATGGACTCTTGTTAAGGTTTGTGAGGCATTCTTTACATGACGTTTAATATGTGTTAGCCAAATCTACAGATTCGACTCTGATTAATCTTATGGTTTATTTTGTGTCAGCTTGATATTGGCTATGGGGTATACGTAGTGGTGTTTGAGGCATTGAACGTGGAACGCATAGCATTCAAAGGCACTACAAGTGAAGCAATCACTTTGTTGGTGATCCGTTTAACTCTCATGTCTCAGCTTGTGTTTCGATATATGGCGTGTATTCTGATGACCAGAAATGGGTAATTTGGGGATAGTGGAACAGAGGAACTTGAGAGACAAGTTGTGTGGTGGCCATGATCTACACGCAGTTGCCAGTGGTTTTTCACCTAAAGTGTTTTTTTTTTGCAGATGAAAAGCATCATTAGATTATATCATTTTCAAGATATTTTTAGTAGGTAGACTAGAGTCATAAGATTCTCACCATCGTTTGTGATCATAGCATAATTGCATTGTTTGTTTCAGATATCGACAAATTCTGGAGAAGGCTATTCAGTTCACAGAGGCAGAACAATTAGAATCCCTCAAGGCCTTTGTGGAAGCTAGTAAGTACCTTTGAGTGAAGTTGTCCTTTCCTACTTAAGCTGCATCTCTGTATGTTGTGTTTTATTCTCTTGACAAATTGAAAAAGATACTGGTTACATGTGGTAATTCAGAGGTATGTACAGTGTCATCATAGAAAAATAATAAACTTGAGTAGTGAGTACATTAAATAGCCAGAATAGGCTTTGTATTGTATACATTTTCAGAATGTTAGTTCAAACTGGATCTTTCGTACAACAGGTTCCTGACGTTTGTTTCTACTATATTTTTAATCTTACCCTGCCCCTCTCTGTAGTGGTCAATGAGAACGTCAGCTTAGTGATCTCCAGACAGCTACTGAGCGACTTCTGCGTACACCTGACCACCCTCCCCGACAGCACGTCCAAGGCCGTCTGCCACTTCACCCTGGAGAAGATCCAACCCAGGGTCATCTCCTTTGAGGAGCAGGTGAGTGGGTGTGGAGATGGCAGCTTTATGCAGATGCTGCTGCCAACAGGAGCTGACAGGAATACGTAAACATCCTCTGAGTTTTTGTTGGCCGCACAGCCTTAAGAAAAGCTTTAGATCTCTTGAGTCGTATACACTGTACAGTTTCTCTGAGCATAGGTTAAGCACAAACACAATCTGGATTAGTAAACAAATAGTGCATCAGAGTTTTGACAAACATGGATTATTCCTCCAGAATTGCACACGTTCAGAACTTATAACTTAGTGCATTTTTGAGCAAAGGTTTTAAAAAAAGACAATAGACGGCAAACAAGTGAAAGTATTTGACTCAAGGTGCAGGGTAGTGTCCACTTTTCATGCATTTTCCCAGATTAAACCAGGTGCTTGCGTTTTCAGGTGGCTTCGATAAGGCAGCACCTCGCCACAATTTATGAGAAGGAGGAGGACTGGAGGAACGCTGCTCAGGTGTTGGTGGGCATTCCCCTTGAAACAGGACAGAAGTAAGTGGATCTGCCACCCACACCCTCACTGTCTGCCGTTTGCCCTTAGAAGAAGTTCAAAGCATTACAGTTCTAGTTATGAAGGTGTGAAGATTTATAGTTTAGCATCAAGAGACAGTGCTGTATAAATGCCTCCGAAAAAAGGGAAGACCTTATTGTTCTAGAGCCAGTGGCTGGCTGGTGTCTTAAGTTCTAAAGGAGATAAAGTGTGACTCGGATAAAAGAGGGCAATATCATGTTGATACAACTTTAATGTTTTATATTTTCAATTCACTGTAGATGCAGCAGTTGTCTTTATCGTACTCTTTGTAAAATTACTCATTGAGTTTTTTTTTTCTTTTTCTTTCTCCTCAGACAGTATAATGTAGATTATAAACTGGACACATATCTTAAGATTGCCCGTCTCTATCTGGAAGATGATGACCCTGTCCAGGCGGAGGCTTACATCAACCGTGCCTCACTGCTGCAGAACGAGTCCACCAACGAACAGCTGCAAGTTCATTACAAGGTATCACAGTTACCTTAATAACACTGACACTGATAATATTGAAAGTAATGGTGCACCACTCATATAGAGGGTGGTTGTATTGGTAACTGTCCCTCCTGAATGAAAACCTATGTTATCCTAGTGAGCGCTATGTTCTGTCAGATCATGTCTGTGAACATGAAAGACTAATTAGCCACAGGTAATAGAGGACATACTGAGGAAAGAAATTGGCTCTTAATTCGTCTGTATAGGTAAAGTCTGTACCTATACATTCGTGTTGTCTCATACTATGACTGCAGATAGTTCAGCAGTAGAAGTATGCACATAGTAAACACAAACACAGCAGGTGAGAAAAGAAGAAATGTGTCTGATGAGTCCTTATGAAATAATTGCTGCTAACCATATCACATTGCAGGTGTGCTACGCCAGAGTCCTTGACTACAGAAGGAAGTTCATCGAGGCAGCACAGCGTTACAACGAGCTCTCGTACAAATCCATCGTCCATGAGACCGAGCGCCTCGAGGCCCTTAAGCACGCACTCCACTGCACCATACTGGCCTCAGCAGGTAGGACTCCACAGTAGGATCTCTTGTGATGAATACTGACTCAGGATTTCAGAATAAGGACTCCTATACGGATTACCAGGCAGTGCTTATAATTCTATAGATCAACAGTTAAGAGTCAGCCAGGGTTACTCTGTTGGGGTACGAATAGGAAGGTCCTCCTCATGTAAGGTCAATCAAGGAGGCTCACTGCTTGACCTTTCTTCAATGTTTTGGTGGTGCAATTTTTGGGGCATGGGTAGGGCTGATGAAGGGGCCAGTGCCGTGATTGTAGGCTTTGTTTGTGTGTGTGTGTGTGTGTGTGTGGTGCAGGCCAGCAGCGCTCCCGTATGTTGGCGACCCTCTTCAAAGACGAGCGGTGCCAACAGCTGTCGGCGTACGGCATCCTGGAGAAGATGTACCTGGACCGCATCATCAGGGGCAACCAGCTGCAGGAGTTTGCTGCCATGCTGATGCCTCACCAGAAGGCCACCACCGCAGACGGTACATGCTTAGCTTTGGCAGCTTGATATAATACTGCTGTCCGGACTTTGTCTGTTGAGTGTTATGTTGTGGAGAAGAATATTTGATAAAACTTATTTCAACTTGAACCTGAACTATTAAATCTGAAGAAATGTCTATTAAACCATTTAATGTCACATATATTCCCTGTATAAAGACATTCTGACGTTTTTGATTATGTAAAATAAACAATATGCAAGTTTATTGACGACGCATTTATGTTCACTATACTGTATGCTACTTTACTAGAGTTGAAATATCAGGCAGAGTGCATCACAGGCAGAGTGAACATCACAGCTGTAGACCCATCACCAACTGAAACTCACATGAGTTCTCCTGCTCCTCCCCCTCAGGTTCTAATGAGTTCTCCTGCGGTTCCCCCTCAGGTTCCAGCATCCTGGACCGGGCCGTGATCGAGCACAACCTGCTCTCAGCCAGCAAGCTCTACAACAACATTACCTTTGAGGAACTAGGAGCTCTTCTAGAGATTCCCCCAGCTAAAGTAAGCTTGTGTCCTTTAATGAAGACTTGCAATACATGTTTTGTGCTCTGGCTAACTAGTGTGCTCATGGTAAACCTCAAGAGATCATCATCTCTTATGAACACTTTACCGCAGTTGCATGGTAAAGACAATGTATACTGTAGAACAATACGTAATGTGTAAAGCATTAGAGATTGGACTTACTGGAGTTTGTGATTCTGCTAGCAATGCCATGGTCTTGTAATGACTTTTTCTGTCCCCACACACAGGCTGAAAAGATTGCCTCACAGATGATCACAGAAGGTCGAATGAACGGCTTCATAGACCAAATAGATGGAATTGTTCATTTTGAAAGTGAGTACTGCGTCATCATGTTCATCATCATCATGCATGTTTATCAGTATAGTAATGGTTTTAAGGCAATATATTGAAGTAATATGATACAAGAGCGTGTTTGGAAAAGGATATCCCCATGGCTTCCATATGATAAAAACTGATACTAGTAAAATTGCAAAATGGTGTTCTCAATGAGTGCTACACAATATGTGACCTGCTCTACGTACCCTGTAGTGTAGTGTAGATGTGTTCCAAAGCCCTCCATTGGCTATTGTTAGGAAAGCATCTGAGGGTTTTAATTATAATTCTTACTTTGTAACGATAGTGCTAGTTGTTAGAGCTTCTCACCTTGTGGTAGTCTGAAGAGTGTCTGGCTGTGCTTGTTGCTCTCTTAAGAGCACATACTGACCCCGTCTTCCCTCCCCTCAGCCCGTGAGCCCCTGCCCACCTGGGACAAGCAGATCCAGTCGTTGTGCTTCCAGGTGAACAACCTGCTCGAGAAGATCACCCTGGCGGCCCCTGAGTGGACAGCCCAGGCCATGGAGGCCCAGATGTCCCAATAAGGACCTTTCATCCCTGTCCCCCTAAGACGCAATTACAGACACACGCTCACAGTCTCGTACACACACACACACACACACACACACACGTGCAGGAGATAAACAAACAGGAATGGCATATGAGCAAGCTATACGTAACACTTTTGTCCATCTGTCACATTTGTTTTAGTGAAAAAAAAATCAGGAACTCTCATCCACTGCTCCTTGTCTCCACGGTAAAGTCAGATATTGGTTTAGACACACGCTGGCACTGAGTGACTTGAATAGACATTGGATGTTTGCTTTTTACTGAACACAATGCCCTATGAAGCATCGCTAATGTAAACTATAACTGTGTCAACTACTTGATGGTGAACTCTTCTACTTGTGGTCAGATATGTCACATTACTCCTCAGCTAAATTTGAGAAAATTATGATTTCCAGTTTTCACAGTCGTCCAGTGCAGGGCTATGGCCCTAATGCCTCCAAACGTCTGGCCATCCTGCGCTTATTATTCTCTCTAGTCTTGGAACAACTGGCTTAACGTCTTCGAAAGGGACATCACTTGGATAGACGCCCATTGATTACATGGAAAATTACTGTGAAAACAGATTAAACTGATCCTACAACACATACATTTTCAGTCTTATGTTACAATGGGAATATAGCTTGCAATTTAAGTTATAAATGTGTGAGAAATTGGTATTCCACTAAGCCTTGTAAAATGCACAGAGTGGAAAAACATTGTCCTACATTCAGTAGTATTTTGCGCTTATCAGTGTTGTCTGTTTTCAAAAATGGACATGGTCTTGGACAATTTAAACCACATACACAAAAAAAAACAATAAAATTCTTTAACTTTTGAACATATGAGTGCTTTCACCTGTTTCAGCGGTGCTTTATTGTATTCATATGAAACATGTAAACTCTCCGTGAGGCCAATGCTGAAAGGTCCATGAGTTTGAATATATATATATATATATATATTTTTTTTTTTGCATAGCCTGCTTTCAGGAAGCTGTATAAATGATTTAGCCTTGTCTAGCAAACTGCACTTTGGAACTAGGCCCAAGGTATAATCTGTTGTACTGTTCAAATGAAACACAAGGTGTCGCCCCTTGCTAACGGTAGGAAAACGTGCGCATCATATTGTTGAGGAATAACATAAACGGCGCCTGTGCCAAACTATATTCTGTGCATTAATCTAACGTCATGCATAATGCTGTGATGTTGGAAAGACCATTTAAGCTTTTGATAGATAGGTCTAAACGCTATTGGAAAGTGAGGGCATGGACAGTAAAACTCATTTTGAAATCTCCATTTTTACACCATCTATTGGAAATAAAGAGTTTCGACAACTTTGTCTTAAATTCGATAACATTTAATGGGGTTACCGGTTAACAAATGTAGCATTAGAAAATGGCAAGGAAGTGGTTTGTGGAATTGTAAAAAACAGTTTATCTATTTTAACTTGATAGTCCCTCAAAAGGTGACCTGAAAAAAAAAAAAGTTCATTCAGACAGGTGACATTAACTTACATGATGTGCAGTGTGGAATTATGTTATCAACTGCATGAAAGGCCAAGCCATACTTTAAGGATGCAGAGGCAATGGATGGCAATTTCTTCACTGTCCCAGACACTGCGCCCAAAATTGTACCCCAAAGTAGTCCCCCCCTGATATCACGTGACCTGACATGCGCACTGGTCAGCACATCTGTAATGACGTCAGGTCAAACGAACCTCCCAGTGTGATGCTGCCAATTTGAAGCGGCTCGGTCTTGGCTTGAGGCCGGCCGACCTATTAAAGAGGGCTACTTCTGCTCAACTAGCTGTCCTGCATGCAACGCTCCACTGTGTATCTGTGCTAGCTTTTTGCACAAGTAGAAAGGCCAAAGAATTTGCGACAGCCAATAAACAAGCAGACACCTGGATATTGCCGTACATTGAGAGCGATGTGCATGCGAATAAAATGTTTTCTTCGTTAATTTTGAGCAATGTTAATTAACGGATAATCGTTTTGCCAGATCAGTTGATACTGAGTACCTCACCACCGCTTTGAAGGAGAGTCACCGTATTTGTAGGCATCAAAGTCAGATGATGGCTTAAGCGGAGAGGAGTGGGGCAGAAGAATAATCTGAACTGAGCTGGGAACTTCAGTGCGGAAGAAGTCTATTGTCTGTCCTCTTCTCTGAGTGTCTGGGACAATGAAGATGACGGTAACGATCTGTTTGTAAAGTCTATCTGCACGCCGCTGCCACAGGCATTTATTTAGGCTATCTGCCCACAAACAGTAGGAAAAGATTGATGCAGATGTAGCCTAGTGTGTAGGCTACGCTAGACATAATGAAAACTTCCGCTGCTAAATCCTACAGTTAGTCATTTGCCCTATCTATCCTGCTCTATAGTCTGTTTGATACAAGTTTGCCACTGTGTCTCTTGTAACGGGCACGAGCGTTTGCGACAGACTAGGTCAGAGCCATCATCTTGCTGATACATGCATATGTAGCCTATAAACTATATGTTTGATATGTGCAAATGACAGATGTTTCAAACAGGACTGTCTTTCGGCTACTTAAAATGTGAACGTAAAAAATAACACGAATGCTAGAGTTTGACTTTTGGTGAAGCCAGAAAACCAGACGAGCACTTTGGAACTGCTCCAGAAGTCGGTGTTGGGCTGCATCATAAGAGATAGGGATAATAAGATGCTTGTAGATGACCACCACAAATACTCAATCATGCATTAAAGCTACCGACACCTACGTCTGTTGTTAATCCAATGAAAGTTTGTAAACCCATTGCCGGCCGTCACAAATCGTTCTTGTCGTTCTTGGAAAAAAAAGAAAAGGAAAGGAAGAAAGTCTGGACACACGTCAGTGTGTTTGGGTGCCTTGCAAATAGTCTTACCCAGACTACTATTTTATTGTAGCATTTCGTCGATGGATTATAGGCTGCAACATATATAGTCTATAAAACGAAGTGGATTGTAGACATTGTATTGAGTGCGATTGGTGCAGTGGAAGCCAATACTTGCCAGCAGTCTGGGTCAACCACACTTAAGCCAAGTAGATTTAGTTCTGCTGTCTGCGTCTACGACGAACAGAAGTTCTTCCATCAAACCTGATCCACGTTTACGCCCTCTCTGTATTTTGGACGGTTTCGCACAAATGGATCCGTGTAGGAATTTATTACCATGCTGCTTTGTAGACTCTCACAGGATTCCCTTTTATAGATGACTGGGTCGTTTGGTGTGTTAAGTGCTGTTGTCTGAAATAGTTATTGGCAAAATATGCGCAAGTCTGGAGATCTTCATGTTTCCCTGTTTGTAGATAGCTATTTATTCCTGAAAGCTGTATATGACCTGTGATCATTTTGAATTCATTTCTTGTGAAGGTCAACATGAAATTGTCCTCCAAATTCTATGCCTCATCAATATGTTGGAGCTGAAAATTGAAAGCCAATTACGTTTTTGATGAGAGAAGAAGTGGGCACCTTGAGGTAGGTTTGCATTGATGCATTGCTGTCAATTAGTAGTCTGAAACTGAATGGATAAAGTGAAGAGCACTTTCCAGTTGAACTCTACAGCACACGCTAAATCACATTTTTGATGTGAAGTGCTATTACTAATACATGTAAATATGCACAAAACAACACAGTACTCGAACTCTGTTTGTTATATATGTCAGTGCTACCTTTGGGTTATGGTTTATCAGATGTACTATTTGCAATCCTTCTTTGTCTTTTCCAGCCCAGCAGATGGATAGGTCAAGACAAACTCCCAGTATAGATCTGCTGCTTTGGAATTACTTGAAATAAGCGAACAAGGGTTGTTGTTGTCATCTTCTCCCCATGGCTGGCGTATGTGCTGGGGCTCGCACAGTCCCGATCTGGAGCTGCCCCCAGTCTGAAGAGCTGTGAAAACGTGGTTGAGACACAAGGCACACAGCAGTACAGACCCGTCAGCGATCGCCCGGCATGGCTGTGTTATGGTGCAGCACTGGACTGAGCAGATACTTGTAGCCCACCTGTAGCCTCCTACCCCATCCCGCCAACCCCCCTCCCCCAACCCCATGTCAGATTTTCTCTAAATTATGGAAATTTTGTGGAAGACGCTGACTTGGATATTGAGCCTAGCAATGGCCGCTTCAGAATCTCCGAACTACAATAGTCTCTCACATAATTCTCAAGGTAGGAGACTACAGCTTCTCTATGGAATTGAAGGTGCATATAGTGGTACATATGAGAACTAGTGTTTTTGTCAGGGGAAGACATTTAATATTCAATCATGATCTGACTTTCAACCTAACTGTTCTTTAGTAAAGCCAAGTCATAGTACAGATTTCATTATACTGTTATTGTCCATTCTGTTACTGTTCTGTTTTGCTATGTTATGTTATGTTATGTTATTTTACACTGTCCGTCTCCTTCACCCACATCTTTCTCCCTCTCCTCTCTCCTTTACCTAGAGGAGTTCCTGTCTCGGCTGGATCACTACCAGCTGACGGTCCCTGTCCGGGTCAGTGAGACCGGAGAGTTCCTCAGCTACACTGTGAAGCAGCACCGGCCCGGTCGCCGGCGCCGGGGCACGGAACCGGCACAACCTGTCGTGGAACCCCACGTCTACTACCGCCTGTCGGCGTACGGGAAGCACTTTCACCTTAACCTGACTCTAAACCCCAACCTGGTGTCCAGACACTTCACTGTGGAGTACTGGGGCAAGAATGGACAGGAGTGGCGCCATGCCATGGTTGATAACTGTCATTATGTCGGATACCTACTGGATCAGTATAGCACCACCAGGGTGGCTCTGAGCAACTGCAAGGGCTTGGTGAGTACTAGTGCTGTTTTGGAAAACTTCAGAAGAGTGGACTCAGTCAGAGAGTCAGTAGAGATGAAAATGACCCAAGCTACTGGTGTTGTACATGAAGAGTCCTTGGTGCTGGATTTAGTTGGAACTAAGGGTGGCTTTTTAATGTTAATGCTCTACTACACTGTAATAATAACAACCATACAGGAGTCCCTTGGGTCTTGGTTCACAATTGCAGTGTTATGTCGACTGGTTAAGTTGTCATTCTCAACTATAGTAAGCAGGTGTAAATGCCGCACCTCCAAAGATAAGTGATTTAAATCAGCGTTCACAACTTCTGAAGCAAGCCTGTTGAAGTAGAGCAGTGCTGACAGGGAGCCAGCTCCACGCAGGTCTCCCAAGCAGCTCCTGTACTTCAAATCCCCATGCAGGATTTCAAACCCTGTTTAAAAATGACCTGCCACAGAGCAGAAGCCGCGACTAGACATTCACTTTGTACTTGTAAAAAAAAAAGCCCTCAGTGGTGTACCTGAGAGCAGTCTGAGTCTCGTCCTGCCGGTCCCTCATCTCACTTCAGCACCCGCAGCCTCATCGTACATTTCATCTGGAGGGGGCCATGAGGGTTTGCTGAGTTAGCATTCCATCATACACACAAACGCACACACACACACACACACACTAAAAAAGAAAAAGAGGAACGTGGAGAGCCTCAGTATCTGAGTCATTTGGTGTTGTCTTTAGATGTCTCTCCCCAAGAATAACTGGCCATTAGGGATCCTTCCACCACGAGAGTAGCTGCCTTTTGAAAGAATGTCTGTCAGATTCCAGTCCTTGTTTCTACAACACATGCACACAACGCACACACACATACATGTGCACGCTCACACATACGCACACACACACATAAATCTTTGGGAATTTAGAGTCACTTCGCCTGGCCCCGAGGCCCGGCCTGAGGCCATTATGTTTCCACAGACACAGGCGCTCGCAGCCACACTAAAAGCCTTAAAGCAACATTCCTGTCGGCTCAACCTTTGACTGGAGGTCAGCATCACCCCCCGTGTCGGTTCATTAACGCTGGCTCACCTTTCTTTGATGCTCCTCAGCGCTGCAGCTGCCAGTGCTGGCATGAGCCAGCTACACCCCCCCCCCCCCCCCCCCCCCACACCACCACCACCATCATGACCAACCCCCCCCCCCCCCCCCACACACACACACACACTCAACTCCCCATAAGCCCCTTATAATGAACCCCAGAAACTTGCCTTGCCTCACAAACTGCAACTGCATCAAAGAGGCATCACAAGTTTAGGTGCTATGAAAATGACCACTGATAGTTATACAAGGCCATCGAAGCCGTGAGGAGCAATACAATCTATCTTAGCTGGCAGTTGCTGCCACAGGTTGGACCCCTTATGCAGACAAGTTTGAGAGCCTTTGGTAGCATTAGCAGCTCTTTGGCAGGGAGGCATGCATTCCGCAAGTCTGTTAGCTACATAGCTTTCAAAAAAATATAGGATTTATGGACAATGACCCATCACTATTTGTTTGTATTTGTTGGTAAGCATGATCCAGCATAATGTGATCTACCATAGCAAACATATACTATATATATGAGATCTGGAATGTGTTGAAGGCATAAAAGCCAAACAAGGTGCAAGGCCCCCAACCAAAAAAAAGCCTAATTCTTAAAGCCAGGCAAGGGCCAGTTTAAATAGTATGAAAAAATGCATTATTGTTGTCGTAGCCAAACATATTGGCACCCCACACACAAGAATCATAAATTGAGATAGTCTGCTTTACTTCATTTATTTTAATGAAGCCAAAAATGGAAAAACAATCCCCTGAAACATATCACCGCCATAATCTCTCAACTTGCCAAAAAGCATACTTGAGTACTTTGATTTGTGCACCATGAGGTCAATGTCAAATGTGCTTTTGTTTTCCATGTGTAGCAGTTTATTTTTCCTTTGTCAAGGATTTTAATTGGTTTCATTGTGGTTTTACAGACTCTGAGAAGATGCCAATGTTTTTTTATAAACAGACTCTGAAGTACTTTTACAATTTATGTTGCACTGGGGGTGATTAAGGGTACCGCACTGTGTACTTTGGTTAGTTTCCCAGTAATGATAGTGTTGTTCTTTGTATAATTGCTGGTGTGAATGTGATGTACCACTCTGATTTAGGCGGTTTGGTGTTTCAGATGTGTGACTGCAGAGTGTGTGTTAAGTAGCCCCTAATGTACGCAGGGTGACTGTTTGTATGTATTCATCAGGCATGGTCTGCATGACAGAAAATCACTGTTATCAGGCATAAACTGTGAAGTAGACACTAACCTTCAATCCAGCTTTAGATGAGAGTATCTGTAAAGTCACTTATCCCATCTACCAGATAGAAGGATAGTTGATAGATAGTAGGTAGTTGAACAAAGGATATTACAGGAATCAGTATCAGTAGAAGAGTACAACTATTTGACCAGCAGACTGAAGTAGCTGATGCCAGTTGTGTTATATTATGTTGACTTTGTTATCTGTGATTGCCTGATTATGTTTAACCTCCCGTTTCCAATGTTCTTGTTCTTCTCTACAAGCATGGTGTTATTACAACAGAAGAAGAGCAGTATTTAATTGAGCCATTAAAGAGTATATCCTCCAACAATTCCAGTAAATTAAATCTCGAAGAAGGACAACCGCACGTTATTTATAAAAAGTCTTCCATTCCGTCGCCACAAGAGCCCAGTCAAGAGTTCAGTTGTGGTGTTTCAGGTGGGTGAACCTCTTTTTGTCTTACAACTGTCCGTGATGCTACATATAATAAACATCTAGGATGGCGCGTAGACGTTTAGAACATATCTAAACATCTAAGTTTCGGATGATAGTCACATAACAGCGGAGAATGGTACTTACACTGCATATTCGGTTGGGACACGGCAGGTTAGGATGGCATAAACAGTAGAAGTGTAGGAGGCAAAGCTCCCTGCCTCTTGCCATAGTGTAGTGCCTGTGCCGTATACCTCCTCCTCACAATTGCACATCTCTTGTCTGAGTCTGAAATCAGAAAGCTATGGTGATGGTCTTTAGCAATTTTCAAAGCGTACCATCAGTGTCATTTTTGATGGGCTTTAATTCACGACGGGGGTAAGAGAAGAGACAGTTGTGCTGGTATTTGGGCCACGGTGCTGTAGGTCACAGTGAAGACATGTCATGAGGAGGAAGCCGGCATGCCCAGGCCTGCAGTATCTAATAGCTTTTCCACTAGGCTTCTGAGGCTAACAGGCGGCTCACAATTGAGCACCCCACACCCTTAGTATTCAGATCAGATCGGCAAGATTTCACAATTATCAAACTGAAGTATCAGATTCATTCATCAGAAATGATTATGCCTTTTCAAATGAGGTCACTGTAAAGTGTACCACCCCTGCATTTTTCTCAGGTGATAACATATGCAGCGTACAGTAGACTTGTAATTATAACGCTAAAATAATAACATGGTTATGTATTTCTGGCAGCCTCAGTGAAAGCCTGTCTTCCTCTGTCTCTCTCCCACTCCCTCTCTCTCTCTCTCTAAATCCCCCGGACTCCTGTCAGACCTCACAAGGAGCAGGACCCCCTGCCCCACCACCCACACAGCCTCTAATGACACCCCTCCTTCGCCGGAGCCCAGCAGCGGTGGTCGGCGGCCCAAGCGCTCGGTCAGTTCGGAGCGCTTTGTAGAAACGTTAGTGGTGGCCGACAAAATGATGGTCGGCTATCACGGTCGCAAGGACATCGAGCATTACATCCTCTCCGTAATGAATATTGTAAGTTTGACCCTGCTCTACAGACTCGCTGTCTGCGTTTGTTATGTGTAAGTTGTGTAGGTTATTCAGTGATCTGACTCAAGCTTAACTAAAGGTTATGGATGTTGTGTACTGTTAACACGATGTAATTACAATGAGTTGTATTCATGTGGAGAGTTTAAATAGTTTGAGATACTTGGTGAAAACTGGAGCCCAAGGCCCAAGGAGCATCAAGGCTTTTTATTTTATTTATTTTTTTAAGTTAGAATTGTCAGTGGCCTGTGGATGCATTTTGTCTGACTTTGTGTCTTTTCTTCTTTTTTGGAGGTCAGGTTGCCAAACTTTACCGTGATGCCAGTCTTGGAAACGTTGTGAACATTATTGTAACCCGGTTGATCATCCTGACTGAAGACCAGGTATGTTGACCCTCTACCCATCACAGTGTATACAATGTCAACAAAATATCTTGTATGCTTTGAGTTTGGTTCATAGCACAGAAATGACAATTTGTATACGTTCTGTTTTAAAGAATCCTGTACACACAGGATTAATACCGACTCAAGAACCTGTAGGATTTTATGTTGAGAAGATATATAGAAATGGTTTTTTTTCCCAGTAGCACATTTTATAACTCTGCCATGATTGAAGCAAACTTTCAGCACTGACTCTGTCTGTGACAGTCGTGAGGACCAAGACTTTCATGATAGACTGATGATTCAGTGTTTTACAATGTTCTTTGTTGGTCATAAGCACAACTGTGTAAGGCTTTTTTTTAGGTTTAACTCTTATTATGAACCTGAGTGTGACCATTCAGTGATTGCTTTGTTTCAGACAAACCTAGAGATCAACCACCACGCAGATAAGTCTCTTGACAGTTTCTGTAAGTGGCAGAAGTCCATTCTGTCTCACCAAGGAGGAGATGGGAACAGCATTCCAGAGAATGGCATTGCTCACCATGACAACGCTGTTCTTATCACAAGGTAGGTTTTGGTCACCCTGTTTCAATCACATATTTCAAATACAAGTTTTGCTTGAGTCTAGTGCCCAATCAAAGACTGTTCCTTATGGCTGACATTTCCATGAGGTGGCATTTTTGAATCTGTATCACACAGTTTTGTGATATGTGGCCTATGTACAGTTTCTGTGTACTACATTTGACTACATTTGAAAAGACTCATTTCAGAAAAATGTGCGTTCATTCACAGCAGGCTATATTTAACACTGCTTCCCAGACTGCCTATTTAGTGCTAATTTCAGATGAGATGTTGGTCTGTTTGCCAGTTTGGCTACATCATAAAGTAACACTTATCTCACGCTAGAATCACCAGATCCCCTCAAGAGCCCCGACTGAAAAACACCTGATCTGGCTGATTAAGCGTTGATGAGATACAATGAGATAATGCTAATGATGTTAAGATAAGAGTATGTTGAGTTCATGTGCCTCTCTTAGTGATGGAGGCTCGTTTTCCAAATAGGCTCGGTCTTGTAGTCACACTTCTCACCTTCAAGCCCCTTAAAACTCGTGCGAATGCTCAACTGCGTTCTTTCAAGCATACCAGTCATGCTACAATTTATGGGTGGTAACTGTGTTGTTGCAAAACACTGTCATTACCTGCAATAGGTCTTATTGTTGCCTGGCTGTTTTGGCCACATAACCCTAGCAACTGAAATATATATTCCTGGCCTGTTTTGTCTAAGGGGGTGGTTGTCCTTTTAATGACCCAAAGCCTCACTTCAAATTGTGTAAACCATACTTGTATCAGTCATTAGTTTGCAGTTTTTTGAGTGAGCGTGCTCTCCAAACTTTTTTTTTCTTTTCTTCTAATGGAATGCAACCTGTGAAGTGCTAGCATGGCTTTGTTCCCATAGAGGAAACGTGCCATATTCCCCTCCGAAGGCCTTAGCCATATCCTAGACGCTAGAAATGTGTGCATTACAAAAAAAAATCAATTAATCAAATTTTGTTGCAAGCTCTGAAGGATAAAAGATGATCTCTCTCCTGCCTGATCACCGTCCTCTCTTGCATGAAGGTGGTCAGCAGTGGGATGTGAAAGTTTCTTTTCCTTCCTTTTCTTCGGTCTTTCCTTCTTTCTTTTTTTTGTTGTTTGTCTTTCCTTCTTTCCTCTGAGTATTTCTTTCTCCCTCTATCTCCTGCATGTTCTTTTTCACAGTCATCTTCCCTCTCCCTTTCTGCTGTGAACCTTGTGAGATCCTGGCCCAAAGATCACCTCTCACCTCTTGAAGCTCTGCCGAAGCAGAGGAATGGCTTTATTAGCCTTACTTAGCTTGTGTGGGCCCTCGGCTCCTGACTGATGGGGCTCTAGGGAGCGGGCTGCCCACTCTGGGCTCCGCCTCATGGGCACGGCCCCTGGGGAGCTTCGCCTTGGCGTCCCCTCCATGTGACGCAGGATGACCTGCCTCTCTGGCTTAAGCTGAAGTGCAGGGTGAATGCTATAGCCTTGTTAGGAATGTGAGCCACAGAGACGAAAGGGTGAGAGAGATGGAAAGAGAAAAAGAGAGAGAGACAGAGAGAGAGAGAGACAGAGACAGACGGAGAGAGGGAGAGCACAGCGGGAAATTAAAGAAACTAAATCAAAATAAACAGTTGTCCAAATGAGGTCAAGGCTGGTCGTCCTGGAGACTGTAACTCTTGGTTTTTGGAAGGCATCCACCGCCAAGGCGTGGGGTGCAGGGGACCCAAATTTAATTTGCGCTGTCCTTGCTTTTTAATACATTAAAAGCCTGGCCATGATTGGAGTGCTTGTTCTCTTTTATGAAACAAATGTATTGTTAATGTTTGACATAAGAGCATCATCTGTCTTTGTGTGTGTGTGTGTGTGTGTGTGTGTGTGTGTGTGTGTGTGTGTGTGTGTGTGTGTGTGTGTCTGTCTCTGTGTATGTGTCTGTGTGTCTGTGTGTGCATGCCAAGGCACTTTTGCTTATGTGTCTGTTTAGCATGTGTGTGTGTGCTTTCCACTAGTATGTACTGAGTTGTCTACGAATGTAATGGATTGCATAAATGATACTGAAATAAAATGTAATATGCTCCTTCTGGAATACTCTGCATAGTTCAGAACCTTTTAAATCCCCCAAAAATAGCATGCATATTTAAGATGTTGAAAATGTACCTCCTGATTGCTCTTGAGGATATCTCGAACCACACTTAGATTCCTTTTGGATTCCAGACGTGGCAGTAGCAGCATTCAGCACTGCATTGGCAGCAGGAGATAACCGTCTGTAAATAAGACAGACAGCAGCTGATCCTGGAACAGACCTGGCCCAGATCTCAGTTGAATTCAGTTTTATTACTTTACATAGTGCCATTAACAACAGACATGGTCTCAAAGCTCGTTAAAGAGGCCTGAAAGCCCCTAGTGCAGGCACAAGACGACACTGGCAAGTGAAAACCACCTTTATCTAGTAGACCCCTCTAGATAGGGAGGGGTGTAGGTAAACACTCCAGAGAGATAGGCAGAGATGGTGAAGTCATGGACAGGTAGAGAGGGTGAGGTATCAGGTTTGATCTTTCGCCACACCTCTGGAGTTGTGTAGGAGGTGCGGAGAAGGTGTGTAGGTTTTGTTGCTGTAGGCAGGTCGCTGCTGCTCTGGTCTTGCTTTTGAGGCTGGAGCCTGAAGCTGGTCCCTCTGGCATCTCATTGTCCTCTCTCTCTCTCTTTCTCTCGCTCTCTCTCTCTCTCTTTCTCTCGCTCTCTCTCTCTCTCTGTCTCCTCAGGTATGATATCTGCACATACAAGAACAAGCCCTGTGGAACCTTGGGTGAGTAATGATGTTCTAGACTGCTCTGTGCTGCTCTGTTCTGTTTTGGCTTGGCTCCCTGATGTTTTGAGTGTTGCCTGTTCAGTTTTGTGTGTTGAAACTGTTGTAACCGTCTTGAGATGATCCAGTACTCAGATAATCAGACTGTAATATGACACAAGACCATCCAACACCCCCCTCCCTTTAGACCCTGCAGACTCTCATCTCTGCTTTAACATTGTCGTGTGCCTCTAGACATCACCCCTATACATATTGGCCCTCTTGAAGCTGCTTTAAGACAATACTTCTGTAGAATACAAAAGCTAAGTGCCATTCTGATTGCTATCAATGAAAAAGAAACTCAGTTTTTAGGATGCTCCTGGGCT